>NC_091757.1:41741633-41854133 GCF_043380555.1 Nothobranchius furzeri
TCTTAACACTTTTAACCATTTTATTGTTTTTTTGTCACAGAAAGTGAAAACAGTTGAAATTCGACCACAGAAACGTGTCAAAATAATTAAATTTACTGGATTTGAATATTGGTGTTTCAGCTCAGAATATTCCAAACTAAGCTGCTGTTATTATTGTTATTTCTTTAATTGTCAGTTTGAATAATTCGAGCTGTTTGAATCTCATCTTGTGCTCAGATGTGGAGTTAGCCCAGTTCAAATGTTTCTTTTGTACATTTGGCAGCAGAAGATGTTTTAATTTGCTTTAAAAATATCTGAGCATTGCAACAACTAGTGTTGAAGCTCAGTTAATGAAAAAGTACCGACGGCTCTTTTTATCCGTGATGTAAAAAAGACACATTCGACTTGTTGGATGAAGGTAAATTGGTTCTTTTATTTCTGAATTTGTTTCGTCTCCATTAGTTGTGACAAAATCAAATAGTGGGAAACACACCCAAAATTCTATTTCACATCAAATGTTTTTAATGGACTTACAGATTTGACAAAAAGAAATATATATGTTTAAGAATCTTACAAAATAAAATAAAAGTTCAGTATTATAAAGAGTAAATGAAAGAAGCATCATCTATACCAGGGGTGGGCAAACGTTTTGAGTTGTGGGCCACAATGGGTTCAAAAATTTGACAGAAGGGCCAAACCCAGGAGCAGATGGATAGTGTTTGTGCGAAGTAGGCTAATACAAATTACAAGGAAACATCATTGCATAAAAGGGTTTACCTTTACTAGGTAGTAAAGCATTAAAATTCAAGTTTTTTTTAAAAAGAACTGCATTTATTAACAGTAAATAAACACTCTATCCTTTGACATATACTGTACTTCCTCCCCCTTTCAGAGATGGTGATCCATCAGTGACTCATCGGCTACAACACAGTCAGCTTGCTAGTTTTCTACCCCCTTTTTGTACAAACTATTTTCAAAATACTTATTTTTTTTCCACATAGCACAGTAGGGAAACTCACATTCATTTCACTGTGAACAGCCTTTGTGGTAAAACATTAATATGCAACGATTTTTTGAAAAAATAACTGCATTTATAGCAGAAAAAATCTTTCACAAGTAATAATTATCATCCTTTGACGCATGCCCACCTAACCATATACTTCTTCCCCTTTTCAGATCCATCAGTAATTCTCACTGGCTTCATCACAGTCAGTTTTGACCACCACCACCAGAAATGCACTGATCTCCTCTTTCAGCTCCCACACTTGTTGCAACACTTTGCCCAGACTTGACCAGCGGACACGAGAGTGGCAAAGCAGGTCCTGGTGATCTGCATCAGTTTCCTCTAGGAATGCAATAAACTGACGATGCTGGGTTCCCCGTGCTCGTGTGAAGTTAACAAGTTTTACAGTTGGATTAATTACATGATTAAGCTGCAATACTGACTTGCACAGAGACACCTGATGAATGATGCAGTGAAGGAAAATAACATCATGTTCAGGGTTTTCCTCTTTCACTTTATCGTGGATTCTTTTCAGGTGATCCATCCGTGGTGACGCTGGCAAGCTTACTCCAAGGTAGCTTCAATCTTTCAATGGCAGCCGACACCCGGTCAAACAGGTCCTCTCCCCGGGTTTGTCCTTTCAGGGACTCCATGGCCAAAAACTCCTCCATTACCTCAAAATGCTCGTTAATCCCCCGAATAAAAATAAGGAGCTGAGCAGTGTCTTTTATATCATTACTTTCATCCAGTGCCAGCGAACATAAATTGAAGGATTCCGCCTTTTCGTTTAATTGGCTGGCTATGTCTTCATCAATTAGTTCCACGTGACGAGTCACAGTCCTGCGTGATACACTAACCTTTTCAAACTTGTCTTTGCTCTCCAGACACAAAATACCTGCAGTCTCCATTATGCATTCTTTTAAAAACTCGCCTTCTGAAAAAGGCTTGCCAGCCTTTGCTATTTGGAATGCTAGCAAAAAACTTGCCTTAGCTCTTGCCTGTTGAATCGTAGTTTGTCGTCAAAAAAAGTTTTGCTGAGTCTGTAAATCAGCTGTCAACCTCTCAGCAGTAGCCGCTCATTCTTGTGTTGATAGCTTGCTAGCGTAGTTAGCATGCCTTGTGGAAAAATGACGGCTGATATTGTATTCTTTGAATACTGCGACTGTTTCTTGGCATATCAAACAAACAGCTGTTGATTGAAATTCAGTGAAAAATATTTTGTTGTCCCCTCTTTATTGAAAACTCGACACTCACTGTCCACCTTTCTTTTCTTCGGACGACTCATTTTTATGAAAGCGTAAAAGGGGAAAAGCATGAAAAAGAATAAGTCCAACGTAGACAGATTCAGTGAGCGATTTGTGTAGAGCGCCACCTTGTGGATGACAGAAAATAGAAAATTACGTTTAAATTATGTAATGCTCTGTTTAACAACCACCCTGTATTTGGGGTTGTTTAGTACTCTCATAATGGACAATAAGTCCTGTGCATTTGGGAATATTTTTATTTTTTATTTTATTTATCCAGTGAAGTTGATTGAGAACTCATTCTCATTTACCACGACGATCTGACCAAGAGGCAGATCGTTGTTGCACTTCTCACTTGCACTTGATTAGCCAAAGTATTAGAGGAAACAGAATATTACTCAATATACCTGCTTAGAAACTGATAAGAGTTGCGCAGTTAGCTAGTAGTGATAGCTAGATTTGTGTTAGCTTTGCTATTCAGAATGCTAGTTAATGTGGTTTGATGTGAATTGCTTACTGTGCTGTTTTTGTTTGGAACGAAGTTCTTTCTGTTTATATTCTTGTGGCCAACACCTTGGTCCTCGGGACGCCCATGAAATTTGTGGAAACCGTGCTATTTACAACATGGACAGTCATCGTTGCAGAGCACGTTTCTTGCATGCAGTTTTTTTCCCCAAATCTGGAGTTTTCTGTTGCTAATAGAACAGCTGATGACTACACACATCCTCCCAGTCTTCCTTGAACTGGTCACAAAAGAAAAATCTTCCAATTCCAGCTGGTTATTTTCAAATTCATGCTCCACAGGGCCTGACTCTGTCTGGCAATAAACAAATTTAAACATATCTGCGTGTGTCTGACTACCAAAATAATGGCGGAGACTCGACTTCCGATTGTTTCTCTGATTCGGGCTATTTGGAATGCGTCATCTACTGGAGAACAGTAGGCATTGTAGGGAAAATGACAATTTAGGTTTAATAACACCATGTACTATAATTCCGGCGGGCCAAATTAAAAATCCCAACGGGCCGTATGCAGCATGCGAGCCGTGGTATGCCCATACCTAGTCTATACACATCTGACCACAGGGTGATCTACTTATTCCCATCTGAAACTTCATTTAGTTCTTTTTCTCCATTTGTTTATATAGTTTTATCCCCCCCCCCCCCCCCCCCCCCCCGCTCCATCTTTCTCTGGCCACTGACATCCACAGCGGGCTCCTTCCCGCTCCCATCTCTTCAGGCTGAGGAGCTTCCTCTCTGGGGTGGCGAGCGACGGGGGTGGCAGTGGCTGCCGACGTCCTGGTGGAAAGGCCCAGACACCGAAGGGCCCCACCGTCCAGCCGGTGGGCTCAGAGCCGACACAGGGCTAGTCACAGCTGAGCGCGGGTGTCCGGTTTCTCTCGCTGCCAGTCAAAACTTCCCCCTTGGATGCAAACGGAGGAGGAAAAGAAGGGGGATGACAAGTTAAACAACCCCAGGTGTGCGTACACACACAAAAAGAGAGGCTTAAAAAACAAAACAAAAAAAGGCATAAAGGTTTTCAGTTTGACTACAAATCAGTAAAGTGGATACAATTATTTTTTGGATGCGTGATAACAGCAATACGAGACATTATGTTTACACAGAAACGCACGACTGCTGTAGGTTATATTTATAGCAGCACGTTTGTTGGTGTTATTTATAGAGTCGACCAGAATAACTTTAAAAGGGATGAGCTGCTTTGTTTCAGCACCTTTGTTACACGTCTAGTCACAGATTGTTCTGGTGATCATCAGGCTTTTAAGGTTTAATCACGATGGATCCGTTTCTAATATTTTCTGGGCAAAATTGGTGCCTGCATGAAAATTTTCCTTGTATTTCAGTTTTGCAAATGATTTAGTGATTTGTGTAAAACAATAAATAATTGAAGTGTTTGCTTCTCCCTTCACAGCTGTATCACAGAGCTACTGTGAGAAGCTGAGATCTGAGTTGTTTTGGGAGATTCAGTCGATGTGCCAAAACCATTCAGGTTTTTGTTTGTAGAAGAAGTGCAGCTTTGAGCATCACATTCATATAAAAATACACGTGTGCCGCTTTATTAATTTACACGTTTACTTGGGAGACTCTGGGTCTTTAGTTAATTTTCCATGAAGTTTTAAACTCTTCTTTTCTTCCCCAAACTTTGATGAGAGCTGGTGAAGGTTTCTCCGCGTGGAGGAGCGGCTCTGTAACGATCCTCGGATCCTTCTGGGCTGAGGGCGCCACACAAACAGCTGCCCCTGTGAGCGCTCAGTTGTTGAACCTCATATTCACATTAACCTCAGGCTGCAGAAATAATGAAGAGCTTGATGTTTGTGGCGCTCGTCTCACACACAGAAACCAAACAGTCTGATTGTTGATTATGAGGCTTCTTCACCGTCTTGTCAGCACTGTTCAGCTAACAGGATAAATTAATTGCTACACAGACCAATAAATTTGCTTTATGCAGTAATAATCTCAATTTTTACCTCTCTTAAAAGTTTACCATCGAAATAATTTCCTAAACAGGGATTTGTTTCCTCACAAAATCATTATTTTTGATTTTTTTTCTCCCTAAAATAATGGATTTGTTGCACTTGAATTAGATAAAAATGAGTGTTAAGCACGCTGGGCATTTCCAGCATTTATTGTAATTGCTGCAGAGGTTTTATCAGTCCTGCGTAATCTACTAAACATACCAGTACAAAGATAAATATTCTTATGTTCCGGTTGTTTTTGATAGATGCTATTCCCTCACACACACACACACACACACACACACACACACACACACACACACACACACACACACACACACACACACACACACACACACACACACACACACACACACACACACACACACACACACACGCTCTTCTCCAACTTTGTTATCAACAATTGACACAACAATGCTGGAAAATATCAAGCTATCATAATTAGCTATTTTATTTTCCCACAGATATCTTCTACCGACATGCTAAAGAGCCCCTTCAAAGCAAGAATACGGGTTTAGGGAAAGGTTAATTTTCAGATGGTGCTCTCCTTGTTCCGTGATGAGAGGGGAGGCATGGAGGTGATGGTTTTGGCAGATGGGTGCAAGAAGGTTAGAGAGAGGGTGCAGGAGTCTTTTGGAGGAGGAGAAGAGGGTATTGGGGCTTGGAGTGACAAGGTTAGGGACTCGGGTTGTGGGGTGTTCCAGGTCAGAGTCTCGAGTTCGAGGCTGAGCTCTGAAGGGTCGTCTTTGATGGTCTGCATCTGAAACGATACATGACCTCAGACTCTGGGATGATTGGCGTGTTGGAAAGAAGGTCTGACGGCTCAAATTCATCCTCCTCACTGTCCTACTCTTCAGCTTGAAATCCCAAAAACCTTCGAGGGTCAACATGTCAACCCTCAGCTCATTGCTTTATAGAACAATGACCCTATTTTTAAGCTTTCTTCCATGGAAATCACGTTTCTGCACCTGAATGCTTCTGAAATGACCTTTCTTTTTTCCAAAATCACTCATGGCCACGAGCACTGTTTAGGGGAGATAAAATAAATACTTGCACTTTTCTTTCATTTCATTAGTTTGTTTCTTTTCTCTTCTGATAGGTTTTCATCATTGTTGTTTGGAACTTTGAGATTTATATGATTCCTCTGGCTCTGCTGCTTCCTCTGGCCTGGAACTACATTCTCTTCGCTTCGGGGAAGGATACGAGACAAGATGTGGTGAGTCGCCCCTGCACTCCTTTATTTTTATTTTAAACGTCAGTTACATTCATTTATTACTTTTAATTAAAATGCCTTCTGGACGTGATATCATCATAATCAGTGCAGATGCACAGATGAACAAAAGACCAGCATGCTCTTCTGAAGAAATTTGAGAGGACACCTTTTCATGAAACTGTACTTCTAAACTTTGAGCAGAATCAGAATTTAAATTTTATCAAAAAAGAGAGGAAAAAAATCTATCTGCCAATTTTTGTTAATGAAAAACTCCATCTGCCACACAAGGAGCTGCATTCTCGCCGCATCCCACATTTCTCACTTTGCCTTCTTTGAGCCTAAGAGAAGGGAGAAATAATAGGCTGTCACCTTGAGCTATGTTACGCCACTTACCTGGTGGTATATTTATTTAATTCATTTATTTTTTATCTCTTATACCAATTAAATGATGTCAAAGCAATGTCATGGAGAAACAGACATGTTTTAATCATGGCCAGGCACATTTGGAGCGCAGAGAGTGAAAAGAGAGTGAGAGCCGGACTGTGGAGTGAGCGTGAACAATGAAGTGATTAATTTTAATAAGTGCCTTCTTCCAAGACTCAGTCGGAAATAACCCGTTAAGAGACTTCAGATTTTTCTGGTGCTCTCGTCTTCTATACGTGTATTTATCCCTTCCTAAGGAATTTTTTGGTTAGATTGGATTGGATTTCGAAGCTGTATTAAATTTAGTCATTAAGATAAACCAAATCTAATAGCTGTCGGTCATTGTGATGTTCCACATAAAAATGGAATTAGTTGTGCACTGAAGAACGACAAACAATGCAGATCTGGTAAGACGCTGGAGCTCATCTTCTTTTTTTAGACCATCTTTGATCATCTTAAAATAATAAAAGTGAGATAATTACACTTTCTAATGAAAAACTGTCGAAACATTTTAAAATCCTAATTTGTAAATATGATGTTTACACCAAAACATGTATGTTTACATGCAAAAGCATGCATTTGTAAAAAACAGACTTGCAGTTCCTGTTGTTACCTGTGGATGGCAACATTGCTTGAGAAAATGTATAAGTGAAAAATGAATCCCCCCCCCCTGTTTGAAACTAAACCCAGCTTGATTTGTCCACATGTGCACTTTTTAGATAAAATAAGGCATGAAAGTTTGCACATGCCTGTTATCGAGCATATCTACCACCAGCTAATGCAAACATTAGGTATTTTTTCTATTTTGTTTATTTATTATTATCTTTTTGACATATTTACTGAGTTATTACAGCTGTGTGGTTATTCCAGCATTCATTCCAATATTTACTTGATGATTTCAGACACATTTTTGTCATTTGCCTTAACATTTCATTAAGGTTGTGCACTTTTAAATCATAACAGCTCTGCGGATATTCGATCCAATAGAAGTTTCTATTTTCTGACATGAGAAGTGTGCCGTTTTCAGGAAAACTTGCATTGTGACAGGATAGAAAGTTGGCATTTGAGGAGCAGTGGTGGTGTTGGGTTTGTGGAGAAGCTGTTTTCGACTTCTGGTGAAACTGTCAGAGAAAAATACTCAGGAAAAGCAAAGGGGATAGCGTTAGTGTGTGTCTCATCAGCAAATGCAGTGCAGGTTTGCCCATCATTCATTAACACAGAAGGTTCTTTGTGCAGCACGGTGGTTTTGAACAGTTTTCTGTTTTATTCATATGTCAAAATTCAACTGTAATAAAGGGATTGATGATAGCTTGCATTCCAACACACATTTCTCTAAGAGTTGAGGTTGCATTTGGTAAAGTTGTGCAGAAATCCTTTGCATGCCTACAAGTGGAGAAATTAACAGCTTCCTGCTGCTGTTGGGCTCCACAAAAAAGTCATACCTTATAAAAATAAAAGAAAATGTGTTGGCGGCATTTTTGCTTGCTCCGTTATTAGATCTCGTCATCTTTCAGTCACGATATTATCATATATCTAGACCTGCACATACAGAACCAAGTAAAGTAGATTGTTCTCATTCATTATTTTAAGGCTTTAGAAGCACTTGAACTCTGACAAGAATCCACTGAATCCTGTCTCGGTTTGTTTCCACTTTTTCCCAGTCAGTGGTCTGTGGAGAGGTGGAGGATCGATCACATCGAGTGTATTTGTGGTTCTCTACTTCCTTCTCTAGTCCTCTGGATTCCTTTTCTTTATCAGGTTGAAGTCATTGGCAAAAGTTCCCCCCTGCACTTGGCAGAGAACTGGGGCGACAGAAAAGAAAACAGAGGGGAAAGAAATGATTTCTAATTACTTTAAACAACACACCAAATTAAAGCATTGTGCTGGGCTGAGCAGGGGTTAGCATCTGGAGCACGGCGGTTTTCCAGCAGTCTGGGGTGAGGGTAATACTAAAGGAATCTTTGCTGAACTCCCTCTCAGGCTTGGAGAGGAAAAGGGAGGGGGACAATTGAGAGAAACAACAAAAAAATAGTTCATTTGAGTACAGACTTCTTAATGAACTGGCCTTGAATCACCCGATGGGTTCAACGTTCCGACCCTTCCCTGGTTTTACACCTCAGCCACAGTCCATAACCCTGTCTATGGCGAGTAAACAAACACAGTGTTCTCCACACGCAGTGATTCTCCTCTCAGGGTCACTGACTGCTGTGTGGTTACATGCTGCTTTGCAAACAGATCCCGAATCAGCGCTTCTTACCCTAGCCCCAACCTTGACCAGTACCTGCTAAGGAGTCAGATCGTCCTATAAACAGCGATTAAAGGAGGCTCTGCACCGGTCAGGTCTCTGACCTCTCCTCTTATCTTGTAGCTCTCTGACCTGTGAACGCTGACTCTTTTACACTGCCAGATGACCGTGTGCCACATGCATGTTCCCTGAAACAAGCAAGAGGGGCTTCAGGCTCTCGTTGAAGGTTTTACTTTGGACACTCAGAGCTGGTAATCAGGCAAGCCTTTTGGGAGGAGGGTGAGAATTTATTTTTCTAAAGCAGAGATCACCTTGATGCTTGATCACACAGAAGACGGCTGTTTCATAACAGCGTTTTGTTATTTCTGCTTTACTACACTCTAAAAAATTAAACCAAATTATGTTAAGTGGTTCCACTAAACTTAGTTGCTTGAAGCTCCCATTCACTGATTATTTTAACACATTTTCTGAAGCTTCTAGTATCAATGAAGGACTTATGAGTTGTTTTCTGTGGGTAAAAAGCTCTGGCGCCCTTGTTTCAGGAAGTAGAAGTTAGCTGGAGGAGTGGGGGTCAGAAAACGGCAAGATTTGGGGTCTTACGTGTTAGTATTTCCGGTACGATATGATTCACGATACAGCTGAGTGGCCTAGTGGTATGAGCCTCTGCCCTGAGATTGGGAGATCGTGGGTTCAAATCCACGGTCGAGCCATACCAAAGACTTTAAAATGGGACTCAACTCCTCCACACACAGCATGAAGGGGTTTGCTTAGGGGGTTGAACCACCAAATAGTTCCCAAGCACGTCTATATCTGCAGCTCGCTGCTCCCTCAGGGCATGGGTCAAATGCAGAGAACAAATTTCACCACACACCAGTGTGTGTGACCTTATTGAATACCTTGTGTCTGATTAGCTAACAGCAATCAAACTCTTCCACTGGCTCCGTTTACTCTGTAACGTGCATGTTTTATCTCCACAAATAATAGAAGCATGAAGGAGGTCTGCCATGTTGTGGAGTTGCTAAAGCTAACGTTTGGCTTCTGCTAGTCAAGGCGTACTCTGCTCACTCCAGGCTGCAAAAATAAACACAGCCATCCCCGGTCATGAGCCAGGATGCGTGGGTCCACGAATGCTAATTTACAGCGAGACGTAGATCTGTGTGGCTTTTTCTGACCCGGTCGCTTGTGTTTTATTTCGGGGGCTAATACAGGAAACAGGTTTTTAAGTTCCTCCTGAATGTGAAACTGAGAGTGACCGATCGTATTTCAAACATAACAAGTAAAGAAGCGGTTTCTACATTAACTTGCTCCTTGGATATGAATAGTAAATACATTTACTTTTAACATAACAATCTATAAGATTGTATATTACATTTAACGTTTAAGAAATAAGGTCTAATTGCACCAGTGAACATAACTTGTTTAAGTAAATTCAACATTTAATTTTTAGAGTGTATGGTGGGTGCTAGTTTAACAGGCAGGGACACATCCCCACAGATATCCCTCCTCGCTGTTCTCTTGGCCCAGAAAGCCCTAACCAGATGTTATAAAGGTGTTCGCTTCGGCGCAGGCTGTTACAGAGGGTACATACGGAACATGGTGATGTCTCTTTCCACCACAGAATGACGGGCAATTAGGCCTCGTCACACTGGAGGACCATCCTCTTTATCCCTTGCTTCAGACCATTACACTGATTCATCCATTGGATCCACCAACCTATTACGGAAGAGGAGACCCTAATGGCCTGAAGATACTTCATACTTAGAAACGTGCCTCCAGCAGCAAGAAAACCCACCATTTTCTACTCGCTCTGGTGTTAGCACTCTGATGCAAACAAATATGTTTATCATTCCTGATAGAGCTTGTTATCTGTCACTGTTTTAATCCTACTATGACATGAGCCTTGCTTGAAACCATTCGTGTAAAAATCTAATTTGTTTCCAAGACTATTTGAACATTTTATCATTTTTAGTACAAGACCTCATTGCCATTATTATACATTCAACTTTCTTCCTGATTTTGCATCTCAAACACCTTCCCCGCGTCTCTGAACACTCTCTGTCTTGACATCTGCCCTCATTAAGGGGCACGGAGAACACAGGTAGAGGAGAGTAAATATCAGGAAATGCTCTGCCTATTATACCCCGTCTCCTTCAGGAAGTCACACCTCCACTTTTCTCCCCCACCTCCACCACCAGGAGAATAAAACTCTGGAAAGACAAGGAGAATGAGGAGAGGAGATGGAGTGGGAGCAGGAGACAGGAAAAGACAGAGAGGCTTTCTGAGAGACAGAGCAGCGACGAGACGGAGGCTGAGGGAAGCTGCCGCGGTGGATGGCAGACACTCCTCTGTGCAGAGTCAGACATGGCAGTTGGTGACAGGTGACAAAATCAAAAGGTCATGTCACTTTTAACTGGGAGCGCCTGTGCCCCGCTGATTTCCCCCGTGCCGCCCCGGCATCAGCGCCGCTCATCTCTGCTCCTCTCGCTGCCTCTCTGTCTCCTGCTAAACTGGCAGATAGGATGGCAGGCTGGCAGGCAGAAAGACAGGCAGCGGGCAGAGTTTGAAGCGGGACGGGAGCATCAGGGACACCGCAGCAAAATCCTCCCAGTCTCCCTTTTCATCATGCCACCCCTCCTCCCTCCATTTGTCTAACTCCCTTCATCACGCTGAACCCTTATAAGTTCATCTGCTCTTCAGCAGTTTGGGGTTTCTGTCTAAGTGCTTGTTGTTGTTGTTGTTGTTGTTTCGTCTGTTTGGCACATCCACTGTTGCTGTTTGTGACTTTATACTTCTGATGTGATGCTCCAGTTTGTTTTTCACACAGCTGAGTGAAACAAATCTGTAGGATCTGTCAGAGAAGGTCAAGCATTTCATCAATACACCCTCAGAATTATAATTTTGTTTGAAAAGCTGCTTAATCTCAGCCAAAACGTTTTCCATCACATGAGCAAATACAGCAGGGATGCGTTACTATTTCTGAAACTTAAATCTTTGCCAACGCTTGCAAATGTGTGGTTCCTTTCATAAAATTATAGCCACCCTTCTCGCCCCCCTACCAAACAGCCTCCAGCTTCAGTAGCACCACAGCTCCAACCCCATCCAGCCCCCTACTGGGTGAGCCCTGGCTCAGGCAGTGCAGAAGGAAGGGCCCCCCTCTGAGGGCCACGGCTCTTGACAGCTTGTGAAGGGCCCATGCGGGGTCAGCTTGGCTCAGCCTTATCAAACACACAGCTCTTCCCTAAGCTAGTGGAAACGGTGGTGTAGACAACACACACACACACACACACACACACACACACACACACACACACACACACACACACACACACACACACACACACACACACACACACGGACAGTGCATACCAAGTAGGGCCTTGAGATCCCCCAGCCAGCCACTATGCCAAACCTCAGCAGCTGGAGAGGTTAGACCGCCTCACGTATCAAAGAGGAAAAACAGCAGGAGGACGGATGGAGGGAGGGATGGGGGAATGGGAGAGAAAAAGGGAGAGGAAAAAGTAGATCTTCGTGTTCACCTGGTTGTCTGCTTTAGCATCAGTTCTCCCCGGGGCTGTCATTGGCAAGGTGAGGAGGGGAAATGGTGGAACTCGATGCGGTCAGGGAGAAAGAGGTGTGAGCCGAGAGAGGCGTTTCAGAGGGTAAAGTGAAAATGATGTTGTTACCAGTTCAGATTGTAGAGTTTTACTTTCCCCCACTGGAGTGGATGTCTGCACACAGCTCATTGATCCAGACCGCTTCCATTCAGTTTCACCTCATAAAAATGTATCAACTCTAAACAAAATGTTTTTTTTTTAGTTTTATTTCTTTAACTGTCCAATGTAGAACTTGTAGAGTGAAATGTGACTACTTTATCAGTCAGTTGGGGGTTTTGAAATAGTCGTGTTAAAAATTTCTCCTATTTTAAGTCTATTTTGAGTAAACCTTTAGAAAAGGACAAATGGAAATTCTACATAAATGACAATGATCCAAAGAAAGAATATATTATGATTATATATCCTGTCATACTCATCATCACACTGCAAAACTGTGTATTTGAAAGCAGAGAATCACAGTTATACCCTCAGCACCCTTCAGATCAAGCTCTCTGTCCTTGAAAACACACTAGGGGTGCTGTTGCACTGTCGGTTACATGCTGGCAGGTCCTTTAAGAACAGTTCTTGACAAACTTATTTCTGCACAGTTCGTTTTCAGGAACATTGTAATCTCGCACAATAAATCAAGATGCAGAAATACCACATCTTCTTTATTAATAGGTTTATTTTTACTTAAACACACCTAAGGCAGATTTTTGGATATCAGTTGCAAATGAGCATTCCTTAATTGAGTAATAAATATTATAGTTGGAAATAACAATTTAAGCAACATTTTAACTTGAAATGTAAGGATATGAAAATATTTTATTAATCAAGGCTTTGCATTCAGTAAATGATCATGGAGTCTGGGTTGGCAAGGATGACAAACATCTATTTATTTAATTATGGGGACATATTTAGATTGTTTTCTTCAGTTATAATAGTTCTGTGGTTGATACCAAGCAGATTCATGACGTTCTTTGCACTAAATCCTTCTCACATGAAGCAATTTCTGCTGTTTCATTCTTGACAGGTTCAGTACCTTCCAGAATGAGTCGTTTCAGGGCTCTGTCACTTTAAAGTTAGAATATGGAACATTTGAATAAAAAGCTGTATAAAACATGATACATCCACGGGGCATTTAGAGGTGTGCCGAATGAATGTACAGTTTCTCCTTAAAAAGCTATAGTTAACAAAATAAATAATCTTTTTTTGGGGGGCACGACACTGAATTTATGTTTACATCCACCAGCCATTAGAGGGCATTGTTGTGTTAAAAGCGAGGCTGGGGTTGTGTAAAATGGCAGACTTGACAAGTCAAGCAGCTGATTCTGAGCCCAGAAGATGTTCTAACGGTGAATACTGTAAATAAACATTAGTAGAAATGAGTCCTTATCCTGTACGATTTGTCTCTGACCATGGTGCTGAAACGTGTCAGCAGTGAACCAACATCCCAACAGCTGGAAAATTAGTCCTCTTGTTGCAATGCCACCTCTGAACACCAAGGTTCGCCAGAGTGTCCGTGTTCCATATTCAACCTTAAAGAAACCCACCCATCCGCCACTCAGGCTGCTATAAACTAAGCTCCAATATCTGATATGTCAGACGTGGTTCTACGATATTTTCCCCATTTGTGACATCACAGACAGGGACTTTTTGAAACAGATCATTTTAAACATGCAATTCCTAAAACCAAACACTGACAAAACTGATGAATGGATATTTTTTTCAAGTTTAGAGTGTCTACAGAGCACGCAAAATGTGGTTCAATAACAAATCCTGCAAACACCTCAAAAACTCTACATGCCACTAGCAGACATTTTCTTTTTCATAGTGAGCATAGTAACGCACCTATTCTTCCTTTGCAGACAGTATTTTGGCCCGATGACAGCTGCAGTCAAAGAGGAAAAGCATCAGTACAGTTGAGACATACAGTAGGCTATGTTTTCAAACCAGCACTTGGGTCTTAGCAAAGGCCAAACAAGTGCATGTGTACTGTCAGTGTTAAAGTAATTGTCAGTGTCACTGTACTCACTTACAGGTTTTGCATTCGACTTATGTTGTCACTATCTGCTGCATGCATTTACAGTTCTCGGCGTACTCTGTAACAATACCCTGCATCATCTCTCTATCCTGTGAATTGGTCTGAATATTAATCCCCAACTCCATGTGTAGCAAACGGAGTGGAGCGGCTCTGCCCTATGCAAACCCAACATGAGGCTGTTGGCAGCAAGGCTTTGGTGTCGCCGTGCTCTAATGATAGTTATTTAAACAACACGATAAAGTTGAGACAAACAGATAAATGATATCACACACCAAACCGGTCTCAGAAGGAGGAAAGAATGGGAGGAATAAAGGAATAGGTAGAGAAGATGTTTGCAATTCATCGTCTGCGCTGAGGTAATTTATATCCCTCCCCTCCCCCCCACTGAAACACTAGCTCCAGTGTGTGCATTTAGCCGTGGCACTCTTCAGGGCAGATGACACGTACCGTGCGGTTTTATTTTTTAATTTTACACTGTGTCTCATTGCAGGAAACATGACTTCTCCTCTGTAACCAGAGGCAATGGAAGGGAGCGAGCAGAGCAGAGCCGGAGAAAAACGACTCTATCACTCTCCCTGTCTCTGTAGGTCATGCTTTTCCAGCAAGCTCATTGCTTTGTTTAAAGTTTGGAGCTTGTGCCAGGCGTATCCTAGCAAAACCTCTGTGTGGAGGATTTTATTCTGATTGTACGCTGGCATGCATGAATAGACTTCAGAGGAACCATAATGTCTTTTTTGAACAGTTAAAGAAGTCTTTCATTTTACGGCATCATGTAAAAGCAATCTTTGAGTGAGAAATCCCTTTCTGGTGCTAATTTAATGTTGTGTCTGGTCTATTTTCTATCAATAAAGAGTTTGCCGGTTGTGAACAGTTGTCTAGACTGTGAACCGGGAATAACCACTTGCTATTCAGTGAGTTAAAATGTGAAGCTCTGTGCATACATGCTCAACACTTTACCCAAGTGATTCTGAGCTATTGATAGAACACACTCACAAACACACACACTATTGATTCTACCCTCTCAACTCTGCTGTTCTGAACTCTTTGTTTGTGTGGGAAGCTGCATTTACATAAGAGGCTTATGTCAGCCGCCACATAGTTTTTCCTCCCTTTTATTCCGACGGAAAAAAAAAGGGACAAAGGCCATTGTCTTGTTTAGTAATGATGTTTTGGACGTCTCCAAACGGGTTCTGGAGGTGGTGGAGGTTGTGGGGAAGTCAGGGCATGATGGAGGTTTGTAGAGAGGCTGGGATAAATTCTGAGGCTAACCACTGGGCTTATAATACGAGTGTTTGTTCATGTAAATTGGGAGGAAGACTATGACCTTGCAGCGATGATGCCTGATTGACGGACAGAGGGTGGACACATAGCAGAGGCGACCTGTGGATTTTACCCAGAATCTGCAGAAACCATGAACACACACAAAAACACTATGATCTAGCTTAAATTATGTTATTAACTCAAAACAAGTCGGTTTTTTCAATACTTTTACACCTAAATGTGGATTTTAGCATTTTTATTATGTAAAATGTCTATTTCTGAACATGAAAACATAAAACTTGCAGTGTTTGTTGTTTCTAATGTGTGCATGCGATTACGTTTCAAGGCAAGTCATTTTTCTTCGTGTTGTACCGCGTGTCTCTCGGCGTCTCGGGGCTCCAGAGTAACACCGGCTCTAGTTTCATCGGTTGTGCTTCACTGAAGCAAATAGTTGCCGTTCTTTGTGACTTTCACTCTGAGCTCAAAGCTCTCTCCTTCTCCTCTCTTCTCTCACGGAGCATCATTCTGTTAGAGTGTTTGAGAAATGATAGGTGAATGTAAAGGTGGCAGACGAGTGCAAAAGGTTAAGGAGGTCAGAAGAGCAGAATCAGAAGATGCTGCTGCCTTTTCCCTTCGTGGTGGCATATGGAAAGATTTGTATTTTTTTGCAGTGCGATTTGAGTGCATGAATAGACTTTAATCCTTAGCCTGCTGAGATTCAAAGCCAGAGCATTTGCTTACACTTCTAAAAGTGTCAACTTGTTTGAACAACAGAACGCTTCTAAAATTAAATTCCATTTCAGAACCAGTCTGAAGCTTCTGACATGCAAAGTAATCAGAAATCCAATAGTGGTGATGTCTTCATGCTCTCCGTACTCATTAACAGACTTTAACCCAACATAAGCATAACCAATCAGCTTTAATGTGCCTCTTTGGCTTTTCTGATGATGTTTATCGAACATTTATCTCATTTTTTAATGTTTTCCTTCTTTTTTCCCCTCTCTCATTTTGTTGCATCTATCAGCAAGTGGTGGAGGACCTGCTAGAAGATGAGGATGAGGATTTTGACAAAGATGACAAGGTAATTATGCCTCATGTCTGACTGGGACACACACACACACACACACACACACACACACACACACACACACACACACACACACACACACACACACACACACACACACACACACACACAACAGCCTCAGGAGGGGTTGACACTGCTTCACATACCAGAAACACAAACAGACTCACAAAATGAGTCGGTCTTCGCCTCCCTGTCCCCTCCTCCGCTCAGCGTAGTCTCACCGCCTGAGGCACAAACGCATGTTCACAGATTGCACAACCTTTTAACCTTTTTAAAAAGTTTTCTCTGAAAGAATATCCACAGCACATTCCCACCTTGTAGTTTATTGTTTTTATTGAATGCAGTCGCTGTCCTCGCATTCTCTGCCCTTTTGTGCAACGGCGTCTTGAGTTTGCATTACTAACATTGTGCTTCACACCCTTCTTCCTGGGAACATGCACACACATAAAGTGCTTAGTTAGCAATTTAGCTTCCATTCACTGTGCCTTTATGTCCCAGTAAAACAGCATCTGGGCTTGTCCAGACACTATCAGGTAGCAACAGGTGGCTGCTTTACTGCCTCTGCTCGTTACGTTGCAGGAACCGCTACTGAAACAAATGTCACTGGAAAGAGTGCAGAACCTTGTCAACGGTCCACTTGGGAGTGGTAATTGAAATGATCTAGCTCTTTATGCATCACTAAGTTGTTGTTTTTTTTGTGAAAAAGTGTCACTTTTGAAATGAAATAAAGTGTGTGTGTGTGTGTGTGTGTGTGTGTGTGCGTGTGCGTGTGCGTGTGTGTGTGTGTGTGTGTGTGTTATTTTTAAACTGTGTGAAACAAGAACAAAGTTAGATGAAAAGTTAGTCTCTTGTTGAGGACTAGGACGATGGATGTCATTATTATTTAAAAACACATCCGAGTCATTTAGGATTGCCTTTACAAATGTGGTCCCAGTGTGATGTTTGCTTCATGCATTTTCATAAATTTTTTACAGGACAGAATCGCCTTGCAAAGGACACACTGTAGGAAAAGTAAAGCTATTAAAGAGCAAGTTCACTGAGAAACCGTTTTTACTTATTTTTTTAAATGCGATCGGTCACTCTGACTCATCTTAGCTCACAACCGGTGTGGGAATTTTTGCAGCCAGGAGAGAAGACTTCACGTCTGAGCTAGTAGAAGCTAACTGCTGGCGTTATCCACACAACAATATGGGCTATTGGGAGAGTTCTATTGGGAGAGTTCACACATCAATGTTGCATTGCTGTTAACCAGTCAGAGGTGAGAGGTTTGAAGCTCACTTCCTGCTTCTGAAGGAAGTTATTCTTTCTCCTGGTCCAAAGAGTTGGGGCCATAAACAGCATAAAGCTGTGGAAAGTAAGTTAACATCAGAGACCGGGAGTTTCTGCCATACTGACTCGTTCTATAATAAACATTGATCAGGATCCTCACGCTCACCTAAGATCAGACAAGAACATACCAAAGTGTTATAAAACTTCAGCGGATGCAGCAATTTAAAAGTGAGCAAGGTGGACTCTTGTAATATATTTAATGATAAGTAATAAAATATGTTTTCTATCAGGAAAATAAAATCTAAACAAAAGGTGTTTTTGTTACAAAGTGGACATGTGTAAAAAAAGGGGTAAAAACACACATCTATAGTGCAGATGGCCGAATATTCATCCCAGTGGAGCACCAGTCAGCCTGGCTGCCAGTTCAGTGATGAACACACAAAGATATGTGAGCATTACATCCTCTCCCACAGAGATGCAGAAGCAATGCTTCATGATTGCAAAGACTGTAAAGAAGGAGGGGTGGGCACAGACTGAAGATGTGCACCAGTGGATGTCTTTTCCTTACATCTCCTCTCTAAGTGCATTTCCTACTTCCTCTCAAGGAAAAAAAATATATACAGCCATTTGAAAAGCTCCAGATTATATGAAATGCATTTGGGACTTTTATATTGAAATGAGGAAGCTTGTGTGGCTGCAGCCAGATTTGGAGCCAAACTGATTATTCTAAAAAGAAGGTCTTGCTTTCTGTTCACACAGGGCTGGGATGCTGGATAGCACGGCCACCACAAAGGCTACAATTTACCAACTCTGGCTTCATACATTTTGATCTGCTGCTTCCCTCAACTGTTAGCATTTTATTTAAGCTGCAGGGAGGTTTTCTCATCTTTTTTCCCCTTTGCATGCTTCCCCCCCCCATCCCTCAATCATCTCCTTTTCTGCTTTTTCATTCTTTCTGTCTGACACATAGTCTTTCTTTTCCTCCAACCTGGGTAAGTGCAGAACAAATAGAGTCTGGAGGCTAGGCAAAGTTGCCTTTTAGGTTGGATGTGAGGTCTTTTACAGGGAATGGCTTTAGATAGTATGAGTAAGTATGAAGGACGGGTCAAAGGAGGCCTCTTTTATGGCTCAGGCCTGTAGGGGAGAGTTCGACGAGTAGAGAGAGAACAAGAGAGGAGAGGGGAAAAAAGATTAATAAATGTGCCAAGGCCTCATTTTAATTGAACTTGAAGCATATGTTGCACGTATGTACAATCTTTCCCAGATGTTTACTTCGGCCATGTGCGCGGCTCTTCCCAAAGCACCACAAGGCAGCTATTAGCTGGATAACCTCTGCTCCAGAGGCTAAATGGGGTATTACATGGCCAAAAAGTAGAGCACCTGTTTTTCATTGCTGAGAGGACCCCTTGCAGGCTTTTTGCCTTGCTTTACCACATGTGTCTTGACTTAGCAGATTGTTGGGCAGACGTGAAAAGTGTCTTTCTCGTGAGCAAGCACTGATATTAGTCACTTAATCTCAATGAAGTTCCAACATCCAGGCTAATTAATTGGGATGGCTGAGTTGTTAAAGCCAACAGGCGGGCACACGAAGGATGGAAAAAAGAAAGGTAGACATGAACTAAATTTTCTCCTCCCTGATTGCCTGCTGGGTGTTTGTGTGTGTGGTTCGGTTTGAACGTCCACACGTTGGGTTTAACAGACATTTTCCACCTTCACAAATAGACAGGATACGTGGAGCATCGTCAAAAGCCTCATCATTTATCAGGAAACCATCAAACTTCAGCAAACAATACCTCCAGTCTCACTCAGTGGGGCTTAATGGAAGACTATCAATCACTGGGAGAAAAAGCAGCTCACGCTGAGGTTACAAAACACACAACTCTTGTTTTCTTAAGATCCTAAAATAGTTACAGCTATTAAAATGAAAAGTATACATTTAAATTACTTTGACTGGTAAGCTATGAATATAAAATGTTATCAAAACTCACTAGAAAAATGACTAAATATGCAGAAAACCAGGAGTAAATGTAGAAAAATGCTGCACACTGAATTTGTTTCAAAGGTCTCATCTATATTGTGTCCTTTGGTCCAAGGCCAATTTGAACATCTGTAGGACGTGCAGACTTGGTCCTCTATTTGGATGTCCACAATGACCTGATTTGGAGCAGGATTAGCCCATATCTGGAGGTCCTGGGGACGGCAATACAGGATGTCCAAAAGACTTTGAAAAATATAAGTCAGCCGGCATCACGTTAGAAGATGTGCAGAGATCACCTGGATAAGACGTTTCTTCATGTCTCCGCAGTAAGAGATGTCCCCAATGACCTCCAGAATTAGCCCATATCTAAATTTCGTAGAGACATCAATACAGGATGTCTACACCTCATCTGGCGTCACAGTCTGCACAAAAAACTGGACATGCAGAAATGACCCAGAAAAGACAATACGTGTCTTCGCACTGTGGGTCGCTATCTGAATACAGTTTGATCGATCTTTTTTGATTTAGTGACACAGAAACAGCCTGTTTGAATAGTTTTAACCTTATGTTGGATATTTGTGCAGCGTTTCTCTACAGTAAACGCACTAAACTGAAGTATTTTTCTAAAGATTCTCCACCAAATCCAACGTGTGAAAAAGTCATCGCAATGTTCATATACAGTTATCATTTGCACTTCTCTTCAGTTGCACTCATTCATCAGCTGAGTTCATACCAACACACGTCTCAAAATGCAGCCTGTGATCTGAGCAGCCTGAGATAGCTAAACTACAGCATGCTCCACATTCTTCTATTAACTAGCTGCAGGGTTTTGGTGTGTAATCTAGCCCGGGATGTCTCCTCTCACCTGGGCTTGCTTTCCACAAGTGTGTGTGTGTGTGTGTGTGTGTGTGTGTGTGTGTGTGTGTGTGTGTGTGTGTGTGTGTGTGTGTGTGTGTGTGTGTGTGTGTGTGTGTGTGTGTGTGTGTGTGAGAGAGAGAGAGAGAGAGAGACAGGTGTGTGCAGCTCAGCTGCCTCCCACTGGGCATCTTACTGGAAAAATGGGGGGGAGAGAGAGAGAGAGAGAGAGAATGAATGAATGAGAGAGATGCAGACTGAAGGAGTGAGGAGATTACCCTCACACGCTTGACTGGTCACTGAAGCGCTTGTGCTCCGCTCAGCTAGGCTCCACTAGCCTCAGGAGGACCTGACATAGATAAGATACACACTGCAATCATGTCCTGCTCAGGGGCTTACTGCTTCCTGCACCCCCTCTCCTTTTGTCACAGTGTGGATATCTATCAATATCTCCCTCACACACATGTACCTACAGGAAAGGTTTCCTCTCCTGTTTCTTGGTAAATCTCTATACTGTAAAAGCAGAGGAATCATTATTCCTTAGATTAAACACAAAAACCTAAACATGTGGATTCCTTATGATATTTTGTTAATAATGGACTTAAAGACATTAGTTTAGTGATAAAATTCCGATCTATTATCTTGTTTTTGCTCTAAGTGTTTTAGTGTTTTTAGTTAGGTCAAGGCTGTGTATGTATTTTTACGTGGATTTTAGTGAGAATTTCATGAATGCACTGCAGAATATGCATTCGTATTTTAGCAGTAAACTCAAGTGGCGGAGATAATTTACTGCTCACTGTGTCATACTTGGGAGTGATTGTTTAAAATAACCTTAAAAAGTTGTTACTATGGTTCACAAAGCTTGTATAAACTTCTTCTACCAGGCAAATATTTAAAAAGCAGTCAATTCTCTGATGTAATGTGTCTAAGGTCCTCAGATATTTGTTCAATTTGTACTTCTTTGTGTGTGTGTGTGTGTGTGTGTGTGTGTGTGTGTGTGTGTGTGTGTGTGTGTGTGTGTGTGTGTGTGTGTGTGTCAAATCAAATCAAATCAAATCACTTTTATTGTCACGTCACATGTGCAGGTACACTGGTACAGTACATGCGAGTGAAATTCTTGTGTGCGAGCTTCACAGCAACAGCGTTGTAAAAATACAGTAATGTAAAAACATGTAAAATATAAAAATGGCTAATCTAAATATACAAATGAATAAGTAAACAATAAGATAACAGATATAATATATACAGAGGCTGGTATGTGCAAAACTGTGGCATTAATGTACAGTATGGAGCGTGTAATGTTGGAGTTTCAGTAGTGAGGGTGAGGTGTCTGCGATGTGTTCAGCAGTCTGATGGCCTGATGGAAACAACTGTCTCTCAGTCTGCTGGTTCTGGACCGGATGCTGCAGAACCTCCTTTCTGATGGAAGTAGTCTGAACAGTTTATGGCTGGGGTGACTTGAGTCCTTGATGATCCTCCCCGCTTTCCTCAGGCACCGCTTCCTATAGATGTCCTGGAGGGAGGGAAGCTCACCTCCAATAATCCTTTCTGCACACCGCACTACTCTCTGGAGAGCTTTGCGGTTGTAAGCGGTGCTGTTGCCATACCAGGCGGAGATGCATCCAGTGAGGATGCTCTCAATGGCACAGCGATAGAAGGTCCTGAGGATGCGGTGGCTCATGCCAAAACTTTTCAGTCTTCTGAGAAAGAAGAGGCGCTGCTGTGCCTTCTTCACTGTATTTTCCGTGTGCACTGACCACGTAAGATCCTCTGCCAGGTGAACTCTAAGGAATCGGAAACTGCTCACCCTCTCCACAGCGTCGCCGTTGATGGTGATGGGGGGGTGTATTCCTCTGCACCTCCGGAAGTCCATTATCATCTCCTTTGTCTTTGTGATGTTGAGGGTGAGACTGTTGTCCTGACACCAGTGGGTCAGGGCGCTGATCTCCTCCCTGTAGGCCGTCTCATCGTCGTTGGTGATGAGACCTACCACTGTGGTGTCGTCCGCATACTTCACAATGATGTTGGAGTTTCTCGTGGCCGTGCAGTCGTAGGTGTAGAGTGAGTACAGGAGAGGGCTCAGCACACACCCCTGCGGTGCACCAGTGTTCAGTGTCCCCCTCCAGCTCGGGCTGTGTGACTGCACTGACCTGTCCTGTGGGACCCTCACCATGTAACCCTCATGTCCATGCTGCCTCTGGAGGAGCAGATAGGAGACAAGATCTCCCGTTGTGTGTGTGTGTTTGTGTGTGTTTGTGTGTTTGTGTGTTTGTGTGTGTGTGTGTGTGTGTGTGTGTGTGTGTGTGTGTGTGTGTGTGTGTGTGTGTGTGTGTGTGTGTGTGTGTGTGTGTGTGTGTGTGTGTGTGTGTGTGTGTGTGTGTGTGTGTGTGTGTGTGTGAGAGAGAGAGAGAGAGCGTGAGCGTGAGCGTCAGAAGGCTGAACAATAACCTGTAGAATAATTAAAGTCATCATGCTAGAGCAGCTTTCTCTGTGGTGGGCCACACCAGCTGCTGCCACAATAAATAATTATAATAATAAATCTCACACAAAGTTGTGAATCTATTAATTTCCTTTCTGAACTATTTCTGTTGAGAGTTTTAATGTTTAAAATCTGTTAGACTGTTAATAACAGCAGTTACATTTAAGTTTCACTTCCTGTTCTGACTGAATGCTGCTGCAGCATGGAGGTGTAGTTCTCAGTCATCCTGGACATGATCATCCTGAGAGTTTCAGCTGAAAACAGCTGGACGTTTCTGGATCTGTTGGAGACATTTAGCCTCTCATCCCATAGGCTTCTTCCAGACTTTGGTTGTGGTCAGAAACAAACACACTGGTTGTGCACCAAGTATTTTTCTTTTTTTCTTAAAAACATGTTTTTGTCTAAATGAAGGTGATGTTATTGTTCATAGAATTAAAATTCATGTTGAAGTTAAGAATATTTCATCAAGTAGGACCTGTGGTCAGCTAGCTCATGTAAAACATGTCATGTCTTGAAAGAATTGGAATCGGGAATCGAAAGGAACCGGAATTGAAACAAGAAATTGGAATTGGAATCATTCAAAATCAAACGATGCCCAACCCTACTCCACGTTTAGAAAAAATGCGTATTAGAGAACACCCGGTTATCCTCGTGCACGCTCTGTTTACATGTAGCTGCCGGCCTTGCAGCACTTTTTCTAGCAGTAATCTGAAAAGAATTTCTTCAAACAGCATGCCGAACTTTAGCTTACCTGTTGAACAGAATAACCGACGGCAGAGGCACCTGTGGGGAGCCCGACCTTCGCTTTGCACAGGAAGTGAGAACTACCCAGCAACAAGCACGTACGACGTCGCCCTTGCGTGAATGGTTCACCAGAATGATTGACGGTTATGCAGACCAGTGGTTCAGATGATCCACCCGGAAGAAAAAGATTCTCTGTCTTTAAATAGTTGAAAAAAAAACGTTTTTAAATGTATTTATATTTATATTACATTTTAATTGGTCTGATGTGCTTTGTTTGCTAAAACTGCACTTTTTTGTCATCATTACTCCTACAAACAGGCTAATCAGTGTTGCAAGTCCTTGCAAATGGCCAATATGAGCAGACATGTACAAGTCCAACCGTCTTACCAATAATCATCCATCCATTTTCATCTGCTTATCCGGGGTTGGGCCACAGGGGCAGCAGCCTAAGCAGAGATGTCCAGACTTCCTCTGGAAGAATCCCAAGGCGTTCCCTGGCCAACCAAAAAACATCCCTCCAGTGTGTCTATGGGACTTCCTTTAGGTCTCCCCCTGGTTGGACGTGCCTGGAAAACTTCACCAGAAAGGTGTCCAGGAGGCATCCTAACCAGATTCCTGAGCCATCTCAACTTGCTCTTCTTGATGTGGAGGAGCAGCGGATCTACTCCAAGCCCCTCCCAGATGACCGAGCTTCTCACCCTATCTTTAAGGGAGAGCCCAGCCACCCTTCAGAGAATACTCATTTTGGTTGCTTGTGTCCGCAATCTCGTTCTTTCGGTCCCTACCCAAAGCTCATGATCATAGGTGTGTGTAGGAACGTAGATCGACAGGAAAATCATGAGCTACGCCTTCCGGCTGAGTTCTTTCTTCACCTTAATATTTATCTTGGTAAAAACATCTCTTTTGTCCTCATTTCTGTCCATCTTTTTCTTAGTTGTCATATTGGTGAACTTTTTAACATTTAATGAAGCACATTTACTTTGACAAAGGTTCATCGTCAGAGTCCCAGTCGCAGCACCGTGCCGATTGCTTTGATTCAATAGTGTAATTGGACTAAAGGGAACTCTGGGAATTCTATCAATGCTCTGACTAAAGTAATAACTAAATGTGAGTGAAATGTTGTCTTGTGGTGCAGCGCAGTTGTCTCCAGGTGTTGGGAGGGTTTAGCTGTGGAAGGGAAAAGGAGAAGGGAGCAATACGGAGGGAAAAAAGTTGAATGTCTGCGTTCTTTTCTTCCTGCCGCCTGTGAAGGATGACAAGCGTCACGGTGTAAAAAGACGCTTTTGACTCATCCGCTTTATTTCTCTTCCCGTCTCACTGTCTTTTTCTGCTGCTCAGCAGAGATGCTGGTAGGAACTGCATTTTAATCATGTTTGGCTAATAGAGGAAGGAATGAGAACAAAAAGGAGGGTGAAAGAAGTGTGGAGGGTTATTGTCTCTCTATGCAAAACATTGTTTGTTTATTTTTTCTGAATTTATTCCCCCCCCCCCCCCCCCCCCCCCACACACACACACACACACACACACATCTGATGGATCATCTCTCACTGTGCATTTGCTCTTGGATACACATTTCTCTTTGTCTTTTAGCTTTCTGTCTTTCTCTGCCTCTTCACCGCTTCCGTATCACTTTTAATTTACCCAAGGCCATTGTTATTTAAAATGAAATGTGATGATTGTTTCGTCTTATTTTGAATGTGGCACTTGCTTGGTTGCGACTTTGCAAAATGCTTAACGTACTCAAGGACATGCAGGGCTCACTTATTTGGTGATAAACCATTTTTTAAATTCACTTCATTTAAATTTGAAACAAAGGTGAGTGCATATATCTTCATTGCAAGGTTAAAAGACCCAGCTTATATTGTTGCTGCATTTGGAGCGAAGAATGTACAAAACCCAACATCCACATTGTGTGACACTCATTTTAATTTCCATGGCTTGTAAAAAAGAGAAAGTCTTACTGTAATTTATCCACAAGGACCCTAAACACGACCCCTGGGAGGACAGCTGTGATAAAAACCATATCATTGAGGATATGTTGGCTTCCTGGCACTTTGAGTGGATTCGAGCGATGGTGGTAAGTGGACGTGTGCGTGTGTGGCTCTGGCACGGACTCCTGCTGGTGTGTGTCGCTGTCTTCCAGTTTGCAATTTAGCTCATTGTTTGTCCAGCAGCCCCTGTTCGCTGTCCCGTCAGGGTTTGTGTGCTCTGTCCTCTGTCCGTGTCTCGACTAGAAGCCCCCTACACACACACACACACACACACACACACACACACACGCACGCACACACACACACACACACACACACACACACACACACACACACACACACACACACACACACACACTGCACATTTGGTCCAAACCTGGTGCGAGGGCTTTTTGCCTGTTCTTCAGGGTGATGGGAAGTTTAGTGAGCTTCAGCATGGAAAGCTACTCCTGTCTCCTGTGTGGCATCCCTGTAGCCCTTTAATAATAATAATAATAATAATAATACATTTTATCTCAAAGCGCCTTTCAGGACACCCAAGGTCACTTTACAGAAAACACGTAATAAAATACAATAAAACAATAATAAAACCCAAACAAGAAAAAACAAAGAGAGAAACAGTTCAATAAAATCAGAGGTTGTAGGCAGATTTAAACATGTGTGTTTTGAGTTTTGATTGGAAAAGGGTAAAACTGTCGATGTTCCTGATATCTGGGGGAAGTGAGTTCCAGAGACGGGGAGCAGAGCGGCTGAAAGCTCTGCTCCCCATGGTAGCGAGACGGGCAGAAGGAACCGCAAGATGGATGGAAGAAGATGATCTGAGTGAACGGGATGGGGTGTGAATACTTATAAGGTCTGAGATATATGGAGGAGAGAGGTTGTGGATAGCTTTGAAGGTATGGAGGAGAATTTTGAAGATGGACCTGAATTTAACTGGGAGCCAGTGAAGCTGCTGGAGAACTGGGGTGATGTGGTGAAAGGAAGGGGTTCTGGTGATAATACGGGCTGCTGAATTCTGGACCATTTGCAGTTTATGAAGGAGTTTGTTGGGGAGACCATAAAGAAGTGAATTGCAATAGTCGATACGGGAGGTGACGAGGCTGTGGACGAGAATGGCGGCAGTGTGAGGGGTCAGTGAGGGACGGAGACGGTTAATGGAACGTAGATGGAAGTATGCTGACCGAATTAAGTTATTAATGTGAGCTTGAAAAGAAAGTGAGCTGTCAAGAATGACACCCAGACTCTTGACGTGAGGGGAGGGGGAGACTATGGCGCTGTCAATAGTTAAAGAAAACCTGTCAGATGTTGAGAGGGTGGAGTTAGTGCCAACTAGAAGAAGTTCAGTTTTGGGACCTTTAGGACCGTTGTGCTGCTCGGTGGTAGCTAGACAGAGGTTTGACGGTGTGTTTATTGTGTATTTGGACTTTTGACTCTGCAGGAATAAATCGCGACAGCGGTAGTCAGTTTAGGGTATTTTTTTCTTTTGTCATAGACAAAAATGTGTAATGGTTTGAGGTGTAATAAGTAAGAATTTTACAGTGAAATAATCACAAAAATGTCTAATATCATGTTGGAAGGAAGGCTACACTGAAACAGATTTTGTCTCAGTCAGCTGTGGAGGATGTCAGTTTTCTCCTTTCAAATGGGCCAAAGAGGGATGTAGTCTTTGTTTATAATCTGAGCCTGTGGGGTTGGCGAGTCTGCACCAAGCTAACGCTGCAGCTCTGACATTTGTAATTCAACACAGGTGGTAAAAAGTGCAAGTATTACAATGAGCTGCCCATACGTTATTTTTTGTAGCCTCAAGAAGCCATGACATCATTTTGTTTTACTCAAAAATCAGGTGAAGAAGGCTAGAGGCTAATGTATAGCTAATGATGCAAATGGAGAATAAGAAAAAACTGTTTGAAGAAGAAGAAGAAAATATCATTTCTATAGCACCTCTCAAGATAAAAATCACGAGGCGCTTCACAAAAACAAAAAATGTAAAAATGTGAAAAAGAATTTAGAAAATGGTTAAAAATATATTTTAAATTAGCGAAAAATAGACAATTGTGATTAAAAAACAAAATGTTAAGAAAGAGAGAGAGAGTGAATAGGAAAGAGGGAAATCAGTGGATCCTGAGGAAGGTGGAATAGGTGGGGAGAGCAGAATAAAGAAAGGGGGTGAAGAAGGTCATACAAAAGCCAGCTTGAACAAGTTAGTCTTTTTAAAGGAGACCACTGAGTCCACTGATCTCAGGCTCAGGGGGAGAGAGTTCCAGAGTCTGGGGGCCACAGCAGCAAATGATCTGTCACCTTTGGTCTTTAGTCTGGTGCTGCACAACCAGTAGGCTTTGATCACTGGACCTCAGGGACCTGCTGGAGGTGTAGGGACTAAGAAGATCACCAATGTAAGATGGTGCTTGTCCATGTAAGGCCCTATAGACCAGAACCAGGATCTTGAAATGAACCCTGAAGTTGACTGGTAGCCAGTGAAGCTGGAGGAGAAGCGGTGTGATGTGGGTGTGTTTGGAGAACTTGGTCAGAAGCCGAGCACAGGCATTCTGAACCACCTGTAGACGGTTCAGGGAGGTTCTGCTCAGACACATGAAAAGAGAGTTACAGTAGTCTAAGCGTGAGGAGAAGAAGGTGTGGAGAACTGTCTCAAGTTCAGAGCGGGACATAATGGGACTCAGCTTAGCAATGTTCCTGAGATGGAAGAAGGAAGAGCAAACAAGAGAACTGACATGAGAATCCAGGGTGAGAGCTGGGTCAAAGGTCACGCCAAGATTCCTGATTGACGGTTTGGTGTGAGAAGCAAGCTGGCCAAAAGAGTCTCTGACTTTGGGAACCAGCTTGTCTGGGGCACCGATGAGGATCTCCAAAAATATCTCAAGCTACTTTTTCATTTACCAACAACTTCGTGTTCAAGTGAAATTTATCAACCAATCAACTTACTGTGAATGACTCGTCGTTTAGAATCTTCTGGCGCTGATCCGTAGCTGGCTACAGTTGGTCTGAGCGGATTTGTTTGTTTTGATACGCAGACTGCAGTACCCACATTTGACCTCAGGATGCCAGTTTGGCAACGATGACAAGGTACCTGCACCGTAATTGGAGGGTTGCAGGTTTGAGTCCTATCTGTCACAGAAGTTGTGTCCTTGAGCAAGGCACTTAAAGCAATTTTGGAAAACAAATTGTGTAAAACCTTTTTTTTTCATGCCTCTTAACATTGTTCTAACATAGGACAGCTATAAATATATTGTGGAAATTAAACAAAAGGAAAAAAAAATATAATAAAGTGGTTTACTCTCATTTGTCTATAAACCTCCACCAATAACACCTTTTGGACCAAAATCAACTATTGGACCATCCGGTTGTCAGTCTTGCTGAACCACCGCACTTTCATGGGTCCTCCATTCATTACACACTCACGTATTTAGCAACAGAACATCACTGGTGTGAGAGGTTCTCCACTCAATAATATCAGAAAAGGAGAAACAGCCGGCTGCTACCACTTCTACTGTAGGACAAACTACCAGAGTACCAAAATGACAAACACAATTTGAACAACAAAAGACGCTTGGACCAAGAAAAAAACGGCTGATGTTTAGTGCTTGTTTCGTCTGGCATTGCGGGTTTCCAGCAGAAACGTCTCAGGGAATATAACCAAGGGGAGGGCCGATTGTTCCGTGAACCTAGCTTGTTGTCACATTTGCCCTCCTTGCCTGCTGGTGGTGGACCAGTGGCACCAGTGCTTGGCAGCCTAGCTTCTGTCAATGCGACGGAGGGCAGCTGCAACTACATTGTAGCTAATCACCACCAATGTAGGAAAATGTGTGTGAATGAGTATATTTTAAAGCACTTTGGGGGGTTGTAGAGCCCTAGAAGGCACTAAATAAATACAGGCTGTTCACCATTATCACTTTGTGCACCTTTAAGTGTGCATTTGCCCAGAAGCTGTTACAAAGACATTAGCAATAAGAACAAACATATTTGTCTCTAACTTTCTTGTGTTTGTGTGGAGGCTGGTGGGGGATGGGTTTGTGGGGTGGGGGGGGGGGCTGCTGGAACAGGTCGTGGGTGCTTTTTTCCATGAGAGTTGCTTCAGAAAAAGCAAAACTACTTCAGAGTTTTAGAGCAAATCCCAATTCTAATTTTTTCATAATGCAACAACGTCTATTCCCTCTAGTGTTAATGTTCCTAATCACATAGAGACAAGTGGCTGAACCAGCTGAACTTTACCATTGATGAACTATTAATCAAAAGATTACGCTTCTTGTACCGTAGGTGAGGAAGGGTTTTACTTCATGTTTTTGCCAAAGTAAACCTCTTTGAGACTCTCACCGATGTTGAAGATGGCACGCGCGCAGCCCTCGCGGTCTCTCATTGGACAGAATGTGGAGCACAACACTTGACAGCAGTGTCTTCTGAATTTGAAAGTCAGACATGTAAGGAGGCAGCCGCCACCTTTTCTTTTAACAAGAGTCATAAATCTGTAATGAGCACAGAGAGGATGCATATTTTATTTACTTTTTGAAGAAGTGATCCCCTTACTTCATGGCATTGTACTCTGTTGTTTTGTCTTCTTCTTCTTTCCTTCCAAAACAAAGTTTAAGACTGTGGGTTTTACATTCGTCTCTACCGCTTGTGTCTCCTAACATGCATATGTAATTAAACGTCAAAGTTAGCAGTTTTGGGTGCAGAAGTAGTGAAATATTTTTAATTTAACCTCACATATTTGAACGAGAATTTACGTAGTGAACAATGTTGTTAGTTTAAATCACGCTAAAGCATGTACGCATGCTGATTTAAGAATGGCCAAAACAGAGACCATTGTGCAGCAGCGTGTTTTATACCCAGACAGACTGACTGACAGAAAGAGGTGGGTGCTTTGGAACAGCTAGAATCAGGCCAGCAGCAGACAAGAGTAATAACATCCCATTCATCACACCCTGCCACCCTGGATCCCGGGAAGGACAGGGGAAGGAGAGTGCAGGGGCAGGGGAACAGAGGTGAGGCAGGGTGGGTGGGTGGGGGGGTCGGGCGGAGGGGTGGAAGAGGTGATCAGGAGCAAAAAAGTAGTCTCGTTCTAGTCATTTATGTGTGTGTTTGTGTGACCTTGAGCCTGATGGAGTAGCTGGAGTGGTGGAGGTGATGAGAGGCCCCAAAGGGAGATGGGTAAAGACGATCAGCAACCTCCTGCCAACCAGACGTGCTCTCGGAACACACAAAAAACATTTTTAACAATGCAAAACCGAGGTCAAACTGAAAATAAGTTACTGCTCTTCCTTTTAATTCCTCTCTGTCCCTCTGTCCTTTTTTACGTATGTGTATATTTATCCCCGCTGTGGGACTTGTCTGGGTGAAGAGACTAATTAGTAGCAGGGAGCGCAGTGTGTCTGGCCCACCTTCAGCTAACAGTCTTAACTGGAGTCTGACCTTGGTGGTATGGAGCAACCTTTAGCACATTTACAGGTCTGCAGTAACGTACACTAACCTCACACGCGTTTGTTCTGGTGATGCTCCTCTGCACAGCCTCTAGGTGTGTGAGTTGCCACTATAAGACCGAGAGCACGTGCTCTGCATCTCAGTACTCTAGTTAAACAGATATTTATGTGTTTTGACAAAAAAGAGGGGGTGGGGAAAAGATGTATGGGATAAATTATCTTTTGAAAAAACTTGGAACATCTGCTTCTATCATGTGGCACTGGAGAGGAGCCAAGCTGAATGTGTTTAATTTTCTTTTTTTAATTCGAGGCTTTGCACGGGGTCTCGGTTTTGTCGTCACTTCCTGATAAAGACAGAGATGCTCTTTTAGGTCAGGTCCCAAAGTGCTTCTTTAATTCCCTAGAAGGGCCTCTTTAAACTCCCAATTTTTAAAATGTGTGGCTCGTTGCTCCCCAGTGGAGTTTTCAAGACTTGGAATAGTCGCCCATGAAACATTAGTGTTGGAACTATTTAAATGAAAAGCATACAGAATAACAAAAACAAAAGTCCTCCTTATTGCATTTGATTACCTGCCAAAAAGACACTTCGGAGAAGCATTGCTTTATAATGGAGTTACTTAAAAACTACAAAACTAAAAACAAACATATTAACGATATATTAGGAATCATGAAAGACCTAAAACAGTATGTTTTTTAATTTATCTTGTCAGTTATTTTCATCGTGACACATGGTGTCATGTCCTATCTCCTCAGTCCCTTCCACTTCTGCTCTCTCCTCTTTTAAATACATCATCCTTCAGTTCTCTCATCCTTCAGCTTAGCCTTATGTCCTTATATTTCTGCATTTGCCACCATTTGTTACTCTGTTCATTCTGTTCAGTTTAGTTTGTTTTTGTTTGGTCTTCAGTTTATTTGAGTGTCTTTAGATTTTGTAATCTTCATTTAGCTCCCCCTTCTTTAGTTTATTTCTCTCAGCCTTTATTTCTAGTATTGTCTTATTTGTTTTATCTTCAGTCTTCACTTCTCTTCTTGCGCATTGGACAAGTGCTGGTTATTAGAATATCATGACAAAGTTGATTTATTTCAGTAATTCCATAAAAAAATTAAACTTGCATATCAGCCTCTTTATCAAATAACTTTTGTGTCTTGCCCTCCTTGTGCAAGGTGTCAATGGTCATCTTTTGGACAACTGTGAAGTCAACAGTCTTCTTCATGATTGTGTATCCTACAGAACTAGACTGAGAGACCATTTAAAGGTGTTTGCAGGAGTTATTTAGATGATTAGTGTGGCACCAAGGGTCTTCAATATTGAAAATGTTCACAATATTCAAATATTCTGAGATACAGAATTTAGGATTTTCATTAGTTGTCAGTTAAAATCATCAAAATAAAAAGACATAAACATTTGAAATATCCGTTTGTGTGTAATGAATGAATATAATATGCAAAATTCTATTTTGAGTGGGATTACTGAAATAAATCAACGTTGTCATAATATTCTAATTTTATGACCAGCACAGGTAGTCACACCTGTAGGCCTTTGTCATCAGGAATCATCTCACCTGTTCCATAGTCTTTGTAGTCACTCTCCTGTCTATTTAAACCCAGTTCAGTTCAAATTGTCACTCTTTTTTGTGCTTCAGTTCCTGCGTTTTTGTACTAAAGTCCTTATGTATTGTACTTCACCTTTTATTTCACCTTCCTGCATTTGGGTCCTAACAACAAACAAACAAACAAAACTGACACATGCTCCGCTGAGATGATCTTTTCAGAGGAAAACCATTTTAATTGATTGTTTTAGAAGATGGGCTTTAAATTTTAAAACAATATTTTTAAACTCGAGAGGTGTTTTGTTATTGGACTTCTGTGCAAGCCGCAGTTTGGCCATAACGAACACCATGTTCGAACATAAGGATGCCCACCGGTACACTTGGTACCAGGGCAGCCTAGGTCACAGGTCGATGATAGATTTTGTAGTCGTATCATCTGACCTGCGGCCGTATGTTTTGGACACCCGAGTGAAGAGAGGGGCGGAGCTGTCAACTGATCACCACCTGGTGGTGAGTTGGATCAGATGGCAAGGGAACATGCCGCGTAGACCTGGCAGACCCAAACGCATAGTGAGGGTCTGCTGGGAACGCCTGGCAGAAGAACCTGTCAAGACGGTCTTCAACTCCCACCTCCGGCAGAGCTTTGACCACGTCCCGAGAGCAGTCGGGGACATTGAGTCCGAGTGGGCCTTGTTCCACTCTGCGATTGTCGAGGCGGCTGTTGCTAGCTGTGGTCGTAAGGTGGCCGGTGCCAGTCGTGGTGGCAACCCCCGTACCCGCTGGTGGACACCAGAGGTTCGGGGAGCCGTCAGGCTGAAGAAGGAGGCCTACAGGGCGTGGCTGGTCTGTGGGTCTCCGGAGGCAGCAGACAGGTACCGGATAGCCAAGCGGGGTGCAGCAGTGGCAGTTGCCGAGGCAAAATCTCGGGCGTGGGAGGAGTTTGGTGAGGCCATGGAGAAAGACTATCGATCGGCTCCAAAGAGGTTCTGGCAAACTGTCCGGCGCCTCAGGAGAGGAAGGCAGCAACTCGCTCACACTGTTTACAGTGGGGATGGGGAGCTGCTGACGTCAACTGAGGCTATAGTCGGACGGTGTGAGGAATACTTTGAGGAGCTCCTCAATCCCACCAATGCGCATTCCGAGGAGGAACCAGAGCTGGGAGGCCTGGGGATGGACTGTCCGATCTCGGGGGCAGAAGTTGCTGAGGTAGTCAAACAACTACACAGCGGCGGAGCCCCGGGGGCGGATGAGGTTCGTCCTGGGTATCTCAAGGCTATGGATGTTGTAGGGCTGTCATGGTTGACACGTCTCTACAACATTGCGTGGTCATCGGGGGCAGTTCCTAGGGAGTGCTAGACCGGGGTGGTGGTCCCCATCTTTAAGAAGGGTGACCTGAGGGTGTGTTCCAACTATAGGGGGATCGCACTCCTCAGCCTCCCTGGAAAGGTCTACGCCAAGGTACTGGAGAGGAGGGTCCGATCGATAGTTGAATCTCAGATAGAGGAGGAGCAATGTGGTTTTCGTCCTGGCCGTGGAACTGTGGACCAGCTCTATACCCTTGCAAGGGTGATGGAGGGGGCATGGGAGTTTGCCCAAACAATCCACATGTGCTTTGTGGATTTGGAGAAGGCTGATGACCGTGTCCCCAGGGGCACCCTGTGGGGGACGCTCCAGGAGTATGGGGTGGGTGGCTTTCTGTTAAGGGCCATTCAGTCCCTTTACCAGAGGAGCGTGAGTTTGGTCCGCATAGCCGGTAGTAAGTCGGACCTGTTCCCAGTGAGGGTTAGACTCCGCCAGGGCTGCCCTTTGTCACCGGTTCTGTTCATCACTTTTATGGACAGAATTTCTAGACGCAGCCGTGGTGTGGAGTGTGTCGAGTTTGGTGGCAGGAGAATCTCGTCTCTGCTTTTTGCGGATGATGTGGTCCTCCTAGCTTCATCCAGCTCTGACCTTCAGCTCTTGCTGGGTAGGTTCGCGGCCGAATGTGAAGCGGCTGGGATGAGGATCAGCACCTCCAAATCTGAGACCATGGTTCTCGACCGGAAAAGGGTGGCTTGCCACCTCCGGGTCGGGGGAGAGGTCCTACCTCAAGTGGAGGAGTTTAAGTATCTCGGGTTCTTGTTCACGAGTGAGGGTAGGAGGGATTGGGAGATCGACAGGCGGATTGGTTCGGCGTCTGCAGTGATGCGGACGCTGAGCCGATCTGTCGTGGGGAAGAGGGAGCTGAGCCAGAAAGCCAGGCTCTCGATTTACCGGTCGATCTACGTCCCAATCCTCACCTATGGTCATGAGCTTTGGGTAATGACCGAAAGAACGAGATCACGGATACAAGCGGCCGAAATGAGTTTCCTCCGTAGGGTGGCCGGGCTCAGCCTTAGAGATAGGGTGAGGAGCTCGGACATTCAGGAGGGACTCGGAATAGAACCGCTGCTCCTCCGGATCGAAAGGAGCCAGTTGAGGTGGTTTGGGCATCTGGTCAGGATGCCTCCTGGACGCCTCCCCGGGGAGGTGTTTCGGGCATGTCCTGCCGGCAGAAGGCCCCCGGGTCGACCCAGGACACGTTGGAGAGGTTACATCTCCAATCTGGTCTGGGAACGCCTTGGGGTCCTGCCGGAGGAGCTGGTGGACAAGGCCGGGGAGAGGACGGCCTGGAGCTCCCTAATTGGGATGCTGCCCTCGCGACCCGGACCCGGATAAGCGGAGGAAGACGAAGAAGACGAAGACGAAGTAATTTATTACTTAGATAAAAATGCAAACATGAATGCAAAGATGAAGGACACATCTTCTTTTGTTGGTTAAAAATCCATACATTTAAATTTTCTGGTGCTGCCGTGTTGTAATTTTGGATCCAGACTCTGCAGACGTTGGGTGTGAGGAGGAACGCTACTCCCCGCAATCAGGGTGTTGATAAATTAACACTAAACTTTTGGACATGGAATCAACATAAATCAACACGTGGAAACGTAATATAGAGTGTTTTTGTTATTTTTCATGTAATCAGGAGAATAACTTTGGAATTAAATTTTATACTGCAGCCAGCCACTAGAGGGTGCTCTTTTATGGGCTTTGACAGCTGGAATCAATACAAATGATCTCATTTAAATCCCAGCTTGAAATAATGTACTTAAAGACAAAAATAAGCTATTTAACCTTGTTTAGCTGTTTGTACATTTCAAATAGAGCAGGTTACAGATCAGGTAGATTAGAGTACAAATTTACTGACTAATACATTATTTTTTGTATATTTTAGTTTTTTATTTAAATCAGTAAAACAAAATTTAAAACAACATGCACATACTGATTAATTCTTTTACTCCGTTGTTACGTACCGTGTCCCTTTTCGACCACAAGATGGCCTCAGTGGCCTTTGCCTCGCCTGTCTCCCGGTGTTCCAGGTGTTTACAATCGCTCACAATCAGGGAGCAGCTGTTAAAAGCTGCTCTCCTGCCCTCAGTCATTGAGAAGGTACAAGGGTGGTGTTGACTGGTAGCAGTTTACACTATTCTCCTCTCCTCGGTTCATTCGCTTTTGGTACAATTCGGTTTGCTCTCACTAGGATTTCGGATTTGGATAATTTAGGATTTGACCATTTGGCTTATAGACCTTCGGACCGGCTTTGGACTTAGACCTCGGATCTCCCCTTTTGAATATAGATTTATATTCTCGGTTATTGAATTCCCACCCCCTTCTGGGGTGGCGTTTTTCGTTTCTCCTTTTTAAATATTGCTCCTTTGGTTTTGTATATAGTATTGGTTTTAGGTTCTTTGTACATATTGGATTCATTTTGTAATCAAATCCTTTGTTTTTAAGCGACAAAGCACCCTGATTATTATTTCACCCACACACTAATTTTATTACTCCCCTCCTCATCTCTCCTAGAGAGCCAGGGACGTAATGCCCATCCTTGATTTTTTTTTTGTATTCAGATAAAGGAAAAAAGTTTTATATAGGCAGCAGATAATAATGATATGTGCTGTTTGATTCTGTGTAACTCCTAGTTCTTGCATAGGTTTGGAAAATGTAATTTATGCCTCTCTTATAGCGGCATGGAAATGGGAGGAATGCCGACTCTCTCCGCAGTTACAAAATCAACAACAGCGCTTTCAGATGCCCTCTGGGAGCCACATATTAGCATGCTGTCACGTTTTATATGACATTTCAATTTTTACTGTGCTGCCAGACTGGGAGATGCAAAACAAAGAAAAACAGGTGCCATTTTAGCACAGCAGCAATGAGCAGCAGTCACCTGTGGTTCAGACTCATTTCCTGGTGTGATGGGGTGTTCGCTGCTTCTTTATAACTGTTAGGTTTATCATTTTTATGGCATAACCCAGCGGGGAGAACAGTGAGATTGGAGGTTAAAATGGTCTCAGTTGGCTCACTCTTTTCCCACCCAGTGGATATAGGGCAGATATTTGAGACAATACTAATAGGATAAGTCCTTATTGACCTCCCTCTTGTTTAGCTCTAGGCCTTGGGTCGGTGAAGAGCAAACTGTCTTTGCAAAGTTTAAACTTTGTCATATAGATGTGCTTTGCCACAGTGGCAGCTCGCTAAAAGAAGTGGAGCGTCCAGTTCTCTGAGGCACATCACTTCTTTCCTTTTGTTAAATTTTTAATCAAGTGTTTCAAACTGTTTACCACATTTGTTTACCACAATTTACCAGCCGGTGCAATGTGGTTAGCCTGACTTGGCTGTTTTGTTAGTACGTGTGTGTGTGTGTGTGTGTGTGTGTGTGTGTGTGTGTGTGTGTGTGTGTGTGTGTGTGTGTGTGTGTGTGTGTGTGTGTGTGTGTGTGTGTACGTACATGCCTGTGTGTCCCTGGGCTCTCTTTGGTATCACTGAGGGTTATTTTTCCTTAACGCAAGCAAACAACTCTCATCTCTTTAACGAGTGTTCCCGCTGCTGTACCTATGAGTGCTTGGCAGGGATTGCTTATCACACTCCACTCATCCAAACAATGATGCAAACTTTGGACATAACCACAAAAAAGATGCATTTATTGCCTTTAAACGGCACACATGCAATTAAAACATGCAACTCTCACTCAACAAAGGACACCAGCTTGGTAAACATCCCCACTACCAGCCTGATAAGAGTTAACTGATGTCAAAGAGTTCCTTATTCCAAACAAAAGCGTTTTCAGTCACAGGGAAAACTGTCTTGGTGGGGGATTTTTATTATTGTGATACTCTGCAGACTTAAGCTTGAGTTAATGTCAGTCTACAAAACTCCATTTCTGACCATAAAAGTGCTAAATTATATCCTTCCATCCATTTTCTGAACCCGCTTGTCCATGTAGAGTCGCAGGGGCTAAAGTATATGATAAATAATTTAATTCATTGGAGATTATTTATGAAACAATGATGATGCAGAGAAACAAGAATTTGTGCTGGAATTTATGACCAATGGCCATCTGTATTCACATACATTTAAGATTAAATACTCAGTAAGATTCAAAACGTGAAAATATCACGATACATATGTATTTTTTATTTTAAGTTGGCACTAAATAGAAAAAATTATGCCAAAAGAAAATTTAGTAAAAAACACAAGATTATGATTGGCCGTCTTACCAATGGTTCAGTTGTACAACTTTTAACGGCTGCACTTCTAAAAAGAACAGTGGGATTAACAACAGAGCATGCAGAGAAGATAATCACGCAATTTCTCCAACAAAATATTCTCTATAACAGGGTTATTCAATTCTGGGCCTTGAGGGCCGGTATCCAGCAGGTTTTAATGGTTTCTCTGGTCCAACACACTAGATTCAGTGGTTGAATCACTTGTGCAGCAGCTCATCAGGCTCTGCAGAAGCCTGTTAATCACGTGATTGAAATCAGGTGTGTTGAAACTGGGTTGAAGCTAAAATGTGCTAGATTCCAGCCCTCAAGCCCTGGAATTAAATAATCCTGCTCTGTGACGTAAAAATGTATATAATTCATTCATTCATTTCATTTTGATTTTGAGCCGGTAATATGCCGTAAAATAAACAATTAACAACATAAATTACAAAAATATGATATCAGCACAGTTGATATTGATTGATGAAATAAATATCTGCGGGTCTCGTGTTGCTGTTGAGTGTAGTTAGACTTTCTGTTTGGCGTTGTTATGGTTGCTCTGTGATAGGGTATTAGGAGGTGAGACCATTCAGTTTCACTGCACTTGGTGCATTTACATACTCATCAGAAAACTGAACTATTGCCTTTAATAGACTGGTGTCGTTTTTTAAATGCATGCACTTGTGTTAATCTTTCTGATGGCGGACTGGTTCTAATCGTGCTGAAACACCCAGATAAAGCGATAGGAATCCAGCCTCATTTGCATGTAAACAGCCATTGCCACAAAGTAACACAACAATACAGTACGTACCAAATAAGCTGTGCTGCAGCGATGTTGTTGTCCATTCCTTCGGCCATTGTGCATATCCTGTTTTAACTTCGTCAGTTTCTCTCCTACCAGCGTTTGTTTACTTTTTGTGTTGCTGTAAGCTAACCGGAAGATTGCCGAAATGACAGGGCGCATGTCGCCACCTGCTGTATTGGAGTGGAACAAGCTTTGTGAGTTTGGTGTTCTAATGTACATGTAAACTAGGATAAAGGCTCCCAGGTTATTTCTTTAGATGACCTAGATTGACTTAGATGCTCATGTCAACGCAATGACTCACTTTTGGGCATTCCAGTGTGTGAAAGACATGATGTCTGATATCAATGTTAACGGCATACACTGGGTCCTTCAAAGGATGCTTTGTGTTTGTGTTGCTGGATGCGGTTACATGGCCATGAGGCAACTCGATACACATTTGTACAGAGAAATCCAAATACATGTAGCACTCATATCTATGTACACTACATTGATGAAACCATTAGGAAATCTGCCTTCATGCACACATGCATTTTAGTGAAATCCCATTTTCAATTAATAGTTTTCCCAACTTGAACAGCAACAACAGCTTCACCTCTTCTGGGAAGGCTTTACACATGGTCTAGGAGTGTGTGGGAATTTTTGACCATTCTTCCATTTGGTCGTGCACTGATGCTGGATAAGATAGCCAGAAAGCCACGGTCCAGTTTCTCCACATATAACATATCCTTTAACGTCTTTATTTGAATTGTGAATTGATTATTTAGTGGCTATGTTGACAGCATAGTTTACATCTAGTCCTACCATATGAGTGACGAGTGAGTGTTCTGATGTGTGTCTACTTTTAGATTTTGTTGCATTCAGTTAGATGCATTCGTTGGTCACCAAACAAGATGAATATTTTGTTGCCCTGATAGAAACTCTGTGTTCTTGTTAAGACCTCATTCCATCACCTAAAAGCTTGTCAAGAATAACAACATAGCTTGTGGTTGACATAAAAGCCACAGGAAGCACGATACAACTCATTGCACAAGTGATGGATGCACTCCAGAGGATGTGGAAATGTGTGTTCAAGAAAGTTCATTTGCCCAATTAAAGTATTCCACCATTTTGTAAAATAATTAGGACAACACAAACTAGGATTTCTTCCTTCCTGAGTGTGTTTTTTTTTCGTACTGTAAAATATCCTCCAGCTACTTTAACCAGTCAGTCTTTCCTTTTCTAGTGTATGTTTTGTAGAGTCACACAGCAAGACCAGGTGTGCAGATCAACCTTATCTAATAGCTGTAGGGTGTGTGTGTGTGTGTGTGTGTGTGTGTGTGTGTGTGTGTGTGTGTGAGTGTGTGTGTGTGTGTGCGTATTAGGTTCCATTAGAGGAACAGGTTGCCTGCCTCCATATGTGCGCAGTGTGCAGGGAAGCTGGGAAAACAAGGTTCTCTGTGGCCATCAGTGTTATTGCTACCTCCTGCCTCCCCGAGTCGTGTTTGAAGACAGGAAATAGGAGTCAGACCGCAGTCCGAAGGGCATGTGGCAATGGTTTATACTCAGAGAACCTCCGACCTTTCCTCTCCACCCCCAGTCACTCTCACACCACTCCCAGGGCCCTCAAATATATTCTCCCCTGAGCCTGGGCTCGAAAATAAAACGTCTTGACCCAGCCCAGCCTGGCTCTGCCCGACCTGACCAAGCCCAGCACAATAGACACCGAGCTCAGAGATTTGTTTGAGTGAGCAATGAAAAACAGATGGAGTGCAAAGGAAAGGACTGAGAGATGCGGGTGAGCTGGAGGTGGAAAGAAGGGGAGTCTTGTAAAATATTTTCGAAGAAAAATAACCCAGAGAGGTTGTCTAATTATATCTATTTGTCTTGTGTGGTTTTGCTGGGGAGGCCATGTGGTCTCCCCCGACTGCTCCTTGGTTCATTTTTCATATTATCTGATCTTGGATGGAGAGCAACAAAGAGGAGGGGGGTTTTGGGGGCAGTTTGAGTCTCACTGGGATGGTTGCGGTGAGGTGGCTGGACTCGAAAAACAAAATGCGGTGAAAGCCTCTGAGGTCCTGGAAGTTTCATGTCTTTGATTGGTTCATTGTCCTCCACCAAGTGTAATGACAGGAATTACTCAGAAGTTTGCTTTCTAATCTAACAGCGACCATCCATCTTCATCAGTTACACTTCCATTCACACACATGCTGTTTTTCTGTAGAACACAATCTTTTTGTGCCTGTATCTTGAGTTTTTAGGCACAACTGTAGCCAAAGGTGACAGGATTTCTTTAACAAACCAGGTTTAGTACTAAAAATCCATGTCAACATTCTTCTGCGTCCTTTTGTTCCCTAAGCATGCTCACCAAGCACATCTACCACTAGACAGTCTGTGTGTCGATGTTCTCTGTCAGCCACTGGCTTCTGATCAGCTCACTCTGTCCTGATCTGTCCCGTCCCCGCCTGCTTGTCCCTCAGCAGGCAGCCTGTTGATTGTTGCATGACTTTTTTTTAATTTGGGGTTTTTGGACTTCAGATGGACGTCCCAGTTTGCTGATTTTCTTGCCCTTGACTCACGGCACTGCTCAAAGTTCACAATCATCAAAAGTCGAAGAGAAAGAGCAGTTCACGGCGGTTGACTGCGCTAATCAGGATAATAATGATGTCATGGCTGGTGACATCATCACAGTGTGCCAGCCAGCAGAACAAAAGAGGACTCTGCCCAGTTCCTCGCCGCCTTGGCAGGAGCAAAAAGAGAGCGGGAGAGTCCAAAGATTGATGTTTCCATTCGGCTTTCAGTTTAATTCTGCCTCTTTATTCGCATATTCAAATTTTTCTGCGAGCGTTTGTGAGGAGGAAAATATTTAGATTTGTTCTGCTACTTTATATCTCTATTACTGCTTGGAATGAAAGCGCTCTCTGTGTCACTTCATGCAGGATATCCGGTGATTTGGCTCCCCACTCCAAATCAAAGCTATTTAAAGTGTATTGTTCTCAAAGATGCCTGTGCCCAGCCTCTGTCTTCTCTCTCCTCTCTCTCTCTCTACCCTCTTGTCTCCTTTTTCGTCCTTCTGCATCTCCTCCTCCCTCATCCTCGCTTTCTTCTTTGCTTGCATACATCTCTATCTGTCCTCATGCAGGACTCGGAGAAAAAGGGCTTCATGAACAAGCTTTATGCCATTCAGGACGTGTGCATCAGTGTGCAGAATGCACTGGATGAAGTGGCCTCCTATGGCGAGAGGATAAAGAAGTGAGTCGTAAGCCCGATCCTCGGCACTCAGCCCGCTTCCCTTTGCCTCGCTTCACATCTCCCGGAGTTTAGTTCAGTTTTTTTTTCTTGCTTTGGTTTTTTCTGCACTGCCTTCTGCCAGCCTAACTGAGTGTAACTCTCAGTGTAACGACTCAAACTCAACAAATGACCCTTAAATCTCGTTACCATTGACGTGACCTTTAACGCAAAAGATCATAATTACATATATTTTGTTGCCTCCTCTGTTTTTCTGAATCATACTGAAGACATTTAGGTAAAACAAAGTGTGAATTAGTTTTTTACTGCAAAAGCTGAACAGTGAAAGTTTGGATAAACATTTCCTTTTCTGACTCCACTTCTCCACCTTTCTGCAGCACCTTTAACTGGACTGTGCCTTTCTTAAGCTGGCTTGCGATCGTGGCTCTTGGAGTGGCCACCGTCATCATTTATTTCATTCCCCTTCGATTCATCGTGTTGATCTGGGGTGAGCTGCATGTGGAAAGTTACATTTCAACAAAAAATCAGAGTTTTGGTTTTAGTTCCAGGATTTTTTTTCCTACATGCATGTTGGGGAAAACAAACACAAACTAGATTTCCAAAGAGTGAAAAACACTTGTAGAGAAATGTTCAAGGGGTAGCAACATTTCTCCTCTACCTGCACTGACTGATTTATTTTTATTCCACAGGGGTGAATAAATTCACCAAGAAGCTGAGAGACCCTTACACCATTGATAACAACGAGCTGCTGGACTATCTGTCCAGAGTACCCTCAGATGTTCAAGTGGTGGGTGACTCTTCTGTTGTGATGTGTGTTTGTTAGTTGAAGGAAAAGTTAAACCGCTGTCCGTCTCTGTATTTTTCTTCCTCTTGTTTCTAATTTTTTATTACTTTTTAATCTATTAGATGAACAAACCTTTTTGTCCAAGCAGACAACAAATCGAATTATTTCAAAGCGGTTTCTGTGTTTTTTTCTCTTAATAACTTCCTAGACTAATTTAATTTCCTCTTACATGGTTGGAACTGAGTTGGAAGATAACAACGTTAAGTGAGTTTAGTGTCCATGGTTGAGTGACTCCATACACTAGTTATTGCTAGTGATTGGAACGCAGCGTAAATCAACGTTTTATCGGCCCCTTTCAGTTGGACCAGATGAAGTCTGAGACGGAGGACTTAACATGCCTGTTCTGTGTGTGTGTGTGTGTGTGTGTGTGTGTGTGTGTGTGTGTGTGTGTGTGTGTGTGTGTGTGTGTGTGTGTGTGTGTGTGTGTGTGTGTGTGTGTGTGTGTGTGTGTGTGTGTGTGTGTGTGTGTGTGTGTGTGTGTGTGTGTGTGTGTGTGTGTGTCAGTTGTAACATGCTGTGCAAGGCAAGATGAAGTGCGGTGTAAACACCAATAAAACGGCAGTTTGTTAAAGTTGTGGTGCTGCCTAGCACCAACGTTGTTCACAGTGGCTGTTAAGCCCTGTTCAGCCGATTTCAACACACACACACACACACACACACACACACACACACACACACACACATGTCTGTCTTTCTGTCATAGTGAGGATGCTCCATTGACTTCCATTCATTTTTGTGATTTCACCATGCCTAGCCCATACCCCAACCCTAACCATAATCAACATTGATCTATTACTAACCTTAACCTTCACTAAAACTTAATTCACACTATACCTCTAACTGGTATAGTAAGCTTCTGGTATGCTTCTAAAAAAAGTGAGGACCAAAAAACTTTCCTCACTTTGTCAGGAAAATGGTCAAAATGGTCCTCAGCATATAGTATGTACAAGAACACACACACACACACACACACACACACACACACACACACACACACACACAGATTGGTGGCAGAGTCTGAATGACCCGGGGCCTCTGATACGACCAATAATCAGTGCTGACACACTTCCTCTTTGATTGCCTGTTGCACATGATGTCTTTCATCTTTACAGGGTCATAATCCTTGCTCCCTGAAACACCCTCCCCTGATTCCCCTCCACCTCTTTGGCCCCTTTGCAGTTTTGTAGTTTACAGCCGCTGGTTGCAGCAGCAGGCACAGGGCAGGCCATCATCTTAAATGAGCCCAAGCTGTCCCTTCTGTTGAAGTGCAGCCACCTTACACACCTGAAGCCTGCGGGCGTGTAACGGCAAAGGCTCCCCGAGCCCGGCAGGTACAAGCCTTTTACAAGGCCCCTAATGAGGGCCTGCTGGCTCGAGAAGGTGGCTGCTGGTGTAGCAGTCTGGCCTAGCGCCTGTGTCTCTGACGTTGTACCTACTGTATAAGTGATGCTGTAAGTGCTACTGTACATTTATTCCTGCTGGTGTTGGAATGGAAAATGTTGTCAGGTTTCACTGATATTTATAGAGTCATGATGCCAGTGGAGGTTAAAAAAGGCAATACCGTGGAAAGCTGAAGATGGAAGTTGGAAAAACAAACAAAAGTTCAAGTAGAGTTGATTAATTGTTTAAAATGACTCAGCAGGATACAGTTCATACGTTTGAAAACAGGAAAGCTTTTGGGCTGATTTGAAGTCAAAGGTTAGTTCTCTAAGAAATCTGTCTGCTCTGCAGTCAGTGGCTAAAAACGGACCAGAACGTTCTGCTCCACGGTGCTCTCTACCTCTGCCTCCGGTGGTGGGTTCACCTCATTGCCTGCTCCCGCACCCCCCACCCCCCAGCCTTACTGGGTCAAATACGTCAGTGGGTATTAAAGCCCTTGAGGCTTTCGGATGATGCAGAGAGGTGCTGAGATCCAAATGGAGCGTTCCCTCACGGGCACGCGTCTGTAGCACCCGCTGGCATAGATGCACAGGTCTACTCTGCGTGACACAACGGATGACTAATGAAGTGCTATTTCAGGGCCCCAGTGTGACCTCACACACATCCATAATCACACCCACAAGTTCTCCCAGCAGCCGTGCATGTGGGGTGCATGTGTGTGTTTGTGTGTGTGTGTGTGTGTGTGTGTGTGTGTGTGTGTGTGTGTGTGTGTGTGTGTGAGAGAGAGCAGTGTTCCGCGTCATTTAGAGGTGCTTCAGTGCAACCAGAACTGATGAGATCCTAATGACTTTATTTACAAAGGGCAGCTGCACCTATCCACAGTCAATCATAACTACAAAAAAATGTGGAATTTCCTCAGAACTTTGATGCTGTGCTTTTTTTTATTTACATTTATATTATCCAATTACAAGAAAGGGGCTTTATGCTTCATTATTTAACAGAATGCACTCAAAACACCATCATGCCTCTAACACCACTGTAAAGCCTCTTTTAAAGGAGACATCCTATGTAAAGCTTACATTCTGCATCTATTTGTGCTGCCATAAAGGTACCTGCTGCCTCAATGTAGACTCCTAACATGAAAAAAATTAATCTATTTGGTTACTGTCAGTGTTTGGTTGTAGGAATTACGTGACTAAAATGAGCAGTTTCAAAATATTCCCATTTGTGATGTCACAAACAGGGTAATCAGCATAAAACCTCTCAAGTGCAAGAGAGCTGCTGCTGGAGGATCAGCAATTCTGAGCCCTTCTTAGATATTGGAGCTTCTCAGCTTATAGCAGCTTGAGCAGGGCATGAGTTGGTGTGGCCAGCTCTAACTTGTTCCCTTAAAGTGACAGAGCACTGAACCGCACATTCTGGAAAGTACTGAAAAAAATAAAAATGCTGAAACCCCTTCATGTGAGAGGGATTTAGTGAACTTGGTAGACATCTTTCGAATCGGCCTTAGAACTATTATAACTCAAGAAAAAAAACGTTGTAATAAAGATTAAAGTCCCATTAGTCATCACATACTGGTGAAAGGTGTTCTCCGCATTTGACCCATCCCCTTGGGTGAGCTGCAGACATTGCTGCGCTCAGGAACTATTTGGAGGTTAAACCCCCAATTGATCCCCTTAATGCTGAGTGCCAAGCAGAGAGGCATTGGGTCCCATTTTGAAAAGTCTTTGGTATGACCCAACTGTGGATTTTAACCCACGATCTCCCAATCTTAGGCTTAGACACTCGTACCACTAGGCCACTGAGTTGGTACAAAATGTCCCTTTTTAAGAACTGAAACCCCATTCCATTTTTCCACCGCTTTTCTCATTAACTCCATCTATGAGTAGCAATTTCTAAAGCCTGTCATGGTGTTTAAAAATGTGTGTCAAATTTAGATAACAGTTTCATGTCTCTGATTGGATTTTTACAGTATAAACTATCCCTACAATCATTACCAAGGAATCCTTGGTTTGTTCCTAAACAAGGCCAAACCGATATTGTGAAGTAGTCCCTACCTGGCGTTTGGAACGTGCCAGTGCACCAGTATGTTTTATGACACTATTAGGAATGTGAGCTAGGGAGAGCATAAGTAGGGCCGAGGCAATTAGCATGCCAAGTGGCCCTTTATGATAGCTGTAAAGGTGCTGGATGGAATCCCCAAAACAAAAATAAGGATGCATTCCAATTTAGGGTCTAATGACCAGCAGGGGGTCAAGTTAATACTTTTAGGCAACATTTACGTTTGCAGTGAAACCTCGGCGGACGTAAAGGGAGTGAAGGTGGCATAGTTAATGGTTGAAAAGTTGCCAGGTACAATCGGTCACATCTAGCAGAAGCGCCTCTCCCCTTCATTTTGCCACCTTTAAAACAATTTTAAACATTTCACAGAAAACAGACAATTAGTCACTGTTCGGTATGTGTCGTGTCCCTGCAGCTAATAGGCAAAACTTTTCCATATTGCTGCGATTCATTTTTTCTCTCGGGTTTTTTTCCCTTTGCTTACTGGCTTATGTCACCTTGGTATGACATTTCTTTCAACACTGCAGATTTGAGTGCTGACTCCTCCGGTGTGCAGATGTTTGAAGTGTACACATTAGTGTTTCCCTGGAAACATTTAATAACCCTCATGCTCCATTAGGTGTCACCTAAGATAAAAAAAAGAGAAAAACACTGAGATTTTTTGCACTTTTGTGAAAGAGCTGGAGAATAACAATGTCATTAAAATGGCACTCCTTAAAATTTTTTTTTACCGGAAATTTGTTTATTTATTCACCTATCAGAGTTTTTTTTTTTGTTTTTTTACTTGACTGTCATCACCTTGTCTGTCTTGTGCCCACACTGGCATCATCAAATCGCTGTCAAAAGGCTCGCCGCGAGAGGGGAGAAAGAGAATGAAAGACGGGGAGATGGGGAGAGAGAGGAGCAGGTCCCAGGATGCTTTATGGGTAACGCTGTTAAACGAAGCACGATGCACGGTACGCGGCGCCCCTTCAGCAGAGCACACTTCAAAGCCTGTTTTGCACTTGTACTGTCAACATGTGGGAGCAGAGAGGAGCGAGGGTGGAGGAGCCTTTGAGCAGCGTTGGGTCTTAACACACCTCTTCTCCTGTCTGTTTTCCCTTTAAGCTCCCCACTTGTGTTCCAAATTGGTTCTGTGCTTGCTGCATTACCTCACTTTTTTACTTTTACCCTATTCTGATGTCTTTTATTTTGCTAACGCCCCACTTTCTCCTTGCCTTCCACAGCTTTCTCGTCTGTTTTTGACTTTAACTAGCTCTTGTTGTCTGCGCTGGTTTGGTGTTTGCCTGTGTGTGTGTGTGTGTGTGTGTGTGTGTGTGTGTGTGTGTGTGTGTGTGTGTGTGTGTGTGTGTGTGTGTGTGTGTGTGTGTGTGTGTGTCTGTGTCTGTGTCTGTGTCTGTGTGTGCGTGTGTGTGCGTGTGCGTGTGTGTGCGTGTGTGTGTGTGTGCGTGTGTGTTATTAGGTGAGGTGAGCGGGGGAGCCAAGGGTGTAGCATCAGGCAGGCCTGTCACCTGTAAGGTGGAATTGAACCTGTGACGCACGAGCCCCATTTCTCCTGGCTGGCAGCTCTTCACAGAAAAAAAGAACTCTTGTTTGATTGAAATATTGTTATTTTTTTTCTCTCCCCTACACCGTTTCTTTTTGTTGATCCCTTCGCTATGCTACAAGAAAAAAAACCTTACTTTCTACTGACAAGCAAACTTTTCTTTGTTTGTATGCACTCACACAGAGTTTTGTTTGGACAGGCATGTCACCGTGCAGAATGAAACCGCTGCATTTCTGTTTTTTTCTCTTTTTTTTATTTATTTTTTGCTGCTGTAGGTGTTTGGCCGTATAAATGGGACCAATAACATCAAGTGATCCGACAAAATACCTGCCCTACTTTGGGTTCCATGCTTACTTGTTTAAAGCTAACAGAACAGGATCAAAAAATGGATAAAAAAAAGTTTAGACGAACAAAGCATGAAAAGAAACAGGAAGTTAGGCCTATCCGCCAAGTGCGTAGCAGTTAGCTGCCATGATAGTGGATGGGTGCGTTTCCACCGGCCAAAAAGCGTAGTGTTTTGGAAACGTCCCAGAGGCGTACTGTTGCATCGGTCCGCTAAATTTACGCTTCAAGCATATTTTTTTACACACTACACTTCCAGAATACATCAAGTTGAGCAGGTTGACAGAAAGTTGAACCTGAAAGCTGTATAAAACATCTGGAAGCTTTCAAAATAAAAGTCACTTTTTCAATTATTTAACTAGTAAAAAAATTACACCATGGCCACGCGTGATTTTTCAGTACTTCAGTCATTGTGTGACATCACGGGACAGGCAGCGTGGAACGCTTCCGCTGCTGTTTCACATCTGAGACGCTTCCTGTGGGAAGGTAGCTCGTGGGTGTAATGAATCCATTACGTTACATGTCGCCTACACATCCTGTGGAAAGGCTGGGTTACTCTAAAATTTATATTAAACTATTTTAATTGAACAAACCTGCCAAAATAAATCCAACGTGTAGATTCTGTTTGCTGCTTAAATTAATGTTCCAGTCTATTGTTCTTGTATGGATTTAGTGTGGGAGACTTGATGCGATGAGCCCCACATGCATCTACAACCAGCTGGGCCCACATAAACCCTTTACTGTCTTTTTTAATGTTTCCTGTTGTCTGCTCTATTTGGCAGAGCTCTCACTCATTCTCATTCTTTTTTCGACTGTCTCTTTAGTGAGGGTTTTCTTACTCGTTGTCCTTTTCTTCCATCATCATTTTGCCTTCTTCAATCTCTCTTAGATGTCCTCCTTTGTTGTTTCAGAAAGACGTGTTTTTACAGCTGTTCAGTAGGATGTTGTGGACAGTCGGACGGATCCAGACCCAAATCGTTCTGGTTTGGCTCCCTGTTGAGGCGTAGAGAGAAACATATGTAAGCCTAACCACTCTGTGAGTTTAACAGGACATTGGTGACCATCGCTGCAAGGCAGAGGAAGAGAATCGACCCAAAGAATGGCGCATCTGTAAACTTTGTGTTCGTTTTGTGTGTCAAGGCTTCATCTTCACATGCATTGTGTGAAGAGTGGGAAATGTAAATCCACTGCCTTTGCAGGGGCAGAAACACACACTCAAGTGTGTGATTTTGCATCTAGGATTTATGCATTTGAGGCGCAGGACCGGAAGGCTTCGTTGCAGCGACAGTAGAAGTCGGTATCAGAAGTGTGACAAAGACTCGTTCTCAGCCAGTACTGAGATGCTGCCGTTCTCGTCCACAGCAGACAGACTCACCATGAGACACAACAGAAAAACCACATTGATGTCAGTTTGCTGTCTGCCTGAGGAATCAGAGCGAGTGTCAGTCAGACAAGCAAAGTAGCCTATAGTACGTCAACGTATGAGATGTTTCTTAGACAACGCTGGCTCTTTGGTGCTGAGTTTAAGTCTAGATTTTTTTTTCTTTTCTATTAGTATTCTGATTCAGTGGCTAGTGCTTGTCAGTGTCTTGGATTTATCTAAGTCTGCAACTGCATTAGTGTGTGTACAACTGAAAGTGAACGGCTGCTGTTGACAGTCTTTGGTTGTTAAGCTGCTGTGGTGCCGTTGTATTTGTGTCCGTCACTTTCAGATGAGAACATGTCCCCCCCCCCGTTAGAAGAGCTCACCGCTTTTGCATCTGCAGTGATTCACATCAAGTGAGGATCAATTCCTGCTGGGAAATGGGCAGAACTTCTTCGATGATCATTTCAAAGATAATCTTTTAGGGAAGAAATGCGCTACGATTTATTTTCTGTTTTACTAAAGCAGTAATTATCAAAAGACAAAAGGAGTCATATGATGAGCAATGTTTTGGTAAATTATAGTTTATTTTATTTATTTATTTATTTAGCTTTTATTTAACCAGATGAGTCGTCTGATTTACTGCGACGATCTGGCCGAGAGGCAGCAGCAACAGACACATAGTTAGCTTTACACCAAAGAAAAACAGATGAGATGAAAACAAACAAGATAAAAATGAGATAAAACTGTTAGACATAAAGACAAAGGACTGTTCTAATATATAATATGTACAAGCAATCAAAACAGACTTAAAGGTTTAATATGGAACACGGACACTATAGTGAAACCTAGTGTTTAGTGGTGGTAGTGCAACAACAGAACACATTTCCCAGCCGTCAGGTGTTGGTTCACTGCTGATACGTGAAGTGACCAGCCAGCACTATGCCCAGTGATGCACCGGGTAAGGAATAATTTCTACTAATACGCTTATTTTACAACAGTATTAACCATTAGAACGTCTACTGGACTCAGAACCCTAACCATTGTTCCAGCCTCTTGCCAAGCAGACCTTTTATTGCAACTGTGCCTCCTATTGGTTGGTACATGTAAGCACAAACCTAGTGTCATGCCTGTCAAAATAAAAATTTGATCATTTATTTATTTAAATATAGCTTTTATAGGATAAACGGTACATTAATTCTTCACACCTCTAAACACACCGGGAGGTATTATTTATTAAAATATAGCTTTTTTTATTAAAATGTTCCATATTCTAACAATTAAAAAAAAACTCAGAAGCAGGCACATTGACCAGAAACTATTGATTGCAATGAATTAGTGAAGGTAGATAATAGAATGTACTGTAGGTAGTGAGCTTCAATGATTTTTGCAGCTCAGTCCAGTCGTTGGAAGCAGCAAACTGGAATGAGGAGCGGCTAAAGGAGGTGCGAGTTTTGAGAATAACCATAGAGATTAAGTTACGGGAATGTAAATTGCGCTGGTTGTTTAAGTGATGAGTAATGAGCAAAGATACAATGGTGTTCTTCTGATTGTTTTGTATATAAATTGATATCAGTGTAACATCCTGTCGGAATGGAGTGATGGCCAGTTAACGAGTGAGTACAGATCAAAGTGTGCTGTCAAGCCAGATTCCCAAATACTTCTAAGAACTGACAAATTGTAGTTCTGTACCATCCAGGGAACAATACTAGGGTGGAAAGCTGATTGCGGTAAGTTACGTTTGACGATCATGAACTTTGTTTTACTTGTGTTTAAATGAAGATAAAAGCTGGAGAAGGCATGTTGAAGACAAAGCTGCATTTAAAGAACTGTATGAATAAAAAAAAAGGTTGTTGTCTGCATATAAATGTTTATGAGAACTGTCAACAGCATGACCAATGTTATTGATATAGATTATGAATAAGGCTGGGCCCAGTATCGACCCTTGAGGAGTGTCCATAGATAGAGGTAGAGGAGCAGATTGGTAATGCTCTGTTCTCACTGTTTACGTACGGCCTAAGATATAACTTGCCATGCCATGCCAAGCATGCCTGAGAAAGCCCGACATGTTTGAGCCTGCTAAGTAAGATGTTATGATTAAAGGCTTTAGCCAAGTCAACAAACACAGCCACACAATATTCCTTATTGTCAATGGCCAGTAATAGTTTAGCCCAGACGTATTCATTGCTTGTTCACCGTTTTATGCGGTTGAATGTTACTGGGTTGAAGATTGTAGCTAAAAGCAGTCATAAGTCAACGTTAGCTAGCATACGGACCAGCATATAGGAAGGAGAAACAAGGAATTAATCTATTTTTCTGAAGTAATAATTAGAGGTAAAAAATAAACAATCATAAATATCCTTAATGCAAATAACAGTGTTGAAAGGTTGAGCTTGACGATGTCAGTATGATGATCAAAACAACAACTTCACTGTACGAGCTGGAAAATAATTAATGTCACTTCCTGGCTGCAGAGAAGGTTTGACTGAATGATACTTTAAAAAAGGGGAGATATTAGCATGCTGTTATGGGGTGAACAAAACTGAGGGATGTGATTATATTGGATAAATTTATAGATAAGTTATTTATTTTATTTATTATATTGGCAGAAAACAATTCTTATCACTGTTTATTTATATTGACATTATATTCGTTGAAAAAGCAATGGGGGCATGCTCATTTGTCTGACCTTTACTCTTCAGCAACTCATAAAAGTTTTAAAAACATATTTTTGAACATATGCTTATGTGTCATAATGCAAAGGAACATAATTTCCATTTCTTGTTTTAAAATTACGTCATATGAAAAATCTTGAGGTAAATCTGTGGGATGCAAAATGCACCGAAATCAGAAAATCACTCAGACTGAGATTGAGCTATTTTTCTTTTTTGTTATTACAGTTTTCACCACTAGTCTCCATGAAGGCAATTAAGCTTGCTGCAACTAAACTCACATGTGGTTTAACTCAGTACCACCAACATCCATGTTGAAAACACTGGATGTACGACGTCACTACTCTTTCAAATCAGCAACTATGGCCTTTCATTCTTCCTTTGAACTTTGACCCATTTGTTCTTCTTAGTGAATTTGAAAGCAGCAGTTTTCTCGCCACAGGTTTAACTTTTATTTAAAAATTCTTTTAGGCCTAAAGTCTGGATTTATTCATTTTACTACAGGCTTTGACTCATTTGGGGCGGTTGACATGGTACAGCAACGTTGTCCAGGTTTAAGTTGTTTAAGTGCTGATTTTGGTGCCTTTTTTTTGGACAGTGACGCCAGCTTGGAGCAGATCTATAATTTCCTGGTTTTTCAATTGTTTCGTACCATCAAAACCAATTTCCAATGGGGTAGTTGTGGCAGCGTGTGCTGATTTTGGACTTTTCTGGGGGTAATCGGCTGTCCAAAGAGAAGAAAACAACCACAATGCCTCATTTTGGCATCATAGTAAGGTTTATGTGAAGTTTTGAGTGGAGTTAGACCATTGCAAAAGCTGGAAGTGTTTTGATACTGTAGGAAGTAAAACTTAAGAATACTGAAAGGTTTCTAGTGTATTTTTTAGTTCCTCCTTTCTGTTAATCTGTCATCTTGCAATGTTAAGATGACTGTTGTCTCTCCAAGCTTTCCCATGAGCCTTTGCCCTGTTTGTTTGTGTGATCCCTTCCCTCAGGCCACGTTACGCATCTGTGAAAGTGTGTGTGCATGCGTGTGTGTCTAAAAATGTATTTATTTTTGTTTTGTGTCTATGAGTGAGGGTATTTGAAGCTCCGAATAGTGTACTTGCCTTGTTTTTGTAGATGCATGTGTGTGGACGTGTGTGTGTGTGTTGTAATCAGTGTAATCCCTTCCTTGAGGCCAGTGTTCCACACAGCTGGACCGGAGCCTCTGGAGGGTCTCTGTGCTATTCAAGCATCCTTTACTCTTTCCACCTGACCGAGTGGTGTGTGTGTGTGTGTGTGTGTGTGTGTGTGTGTGTGTGTGTGTGTGTGTGTGTGTGTGTGTGTGTGTGTGTGTGTGTGTGTGTGCGTGTGTGTGTGTGTGTGTGTGTTTTAACAGGTGCAGTACAGAGAGCTGAAACTGGATCCCAATCCCAGTCCAAATAAAAGGAAGAAAAACAACCCCGGGTAGATCCACTACATCCACCCACGGATTCCTTTCTTCTTCTTCTTCTTCTTCTTCTTCTTCTCTTTTTTTATTTTCCTGACTATCCAATGTTGGACACCGAAGACCAGACTGAACTCAACCTCTTGTTTTTATTTCGTAAATTAGTCTCTTAAACTTCATTTTTGGTTTGAACGTTTTTTTAAGTGTAATTTTTAAAGGAGAAAATGATTATAGAATCATCTCCTCTACAGTCGTGTTTTTGATGTACTTTTCAGCGTCCCTCCTAACTGTTTCTCTTCACTCTGACAGCTAAAAAACGAGGACCCCTCTGATTGCCACAACTGTCACACAAGTTAAATTAGACTCTTTTTTTTAAACTTTTTCAAAACATGTTTTTCCATATTTCTAGAAACACAAGCCTTAAATTTACATTCTGTACAACATGTTAGCATTTATTCAACATGTACGAAACTTAGGAAACAATTTTAGTAAAATCTTTATATATTTTTTAGTTGTTTATGCACTGGAGAGTCTTCTGTTGTCATCCCCTCTTAATATGTTAATAATGTTATGTTCGCTGGCAGTAACTTGGATTATCTCCACTTAACTTTGCTAGCCAAGTTGATTAGCAATTAGCCTCCAGGAATTAAATATGGGCTTGTTATGGTTTCAATGCAGGGGCCAAAGACACTTCCACCTGTAAGAACTCTAGATATTTCTTTGTAATGTTTGAAAACCATGCTGGGACTCTCAGTGAGTCAAACACGCACCTTTCTTGGATCATGAGCTGCAGCTTGGTTTATATAGATGCCACCCATTCTATGCAGAGTGCAACCAGGCAGGTGGGCAGGCCTTTAGGTAGCCACAGCCCTAATCTTGTTAGAAAGGCTGATCTCTTTCCTTCTTATCTTTGCCTTTGCCACACACACACACACACACACACACACACACACACACACACACACACACACACACACACACACACACACTTGTGCACATGCATGCATGCAGAAACAAAGAGCTCCACCATCCTCTCATGAGGTCCCATCCACTACATCTTGCGCACGGTGTAACTACTTGCTCACAGATGAAAAGCAGAGTGCCGTATTTGAGCAGGAACACACTCTCCCTGTCAGTCATGCTCACACACACATGCACAAACGCAGACATGCTCTCTGTGATGCTGCGCCCCAGGCTGGCCGCCCTTCTCCATCTGCCCCACCTCCTGTGCCCACAGCTCAGCTTTGATCAGCCTTTCCAGAGACAGAGGCTTGCATGTGTGAGCCGAGTATTTACAGAGTGAGAGTGTTTGCATACACACATTTACGCAATCAAAGACGCAAAGCTGTGTGTTACAGTAACATCTCCCCTCCAGCTCTAGACTGATGCTTCGGTTCAGTCAGAGAAAGTGTAAGTGTGTGTGTGTGTGTGTGTGTGTGTGTGTGTGTGTGTGTGTGTGTAGCAGCACAAGCACCAGCTGTTTTTTGCTGTTGAGCTTGCTGAGATGCTAAATGAGCAGCAAGTCATAGTGTGACAAGACGAGGCTCCGAGGGGACTCGGGCCTGAGATGTCAGGGATGGGGGAGTGCTCGTTTGTGTGTGTGTTCTTTATGCTTCTTCAGAAGCCACTTCCCATCATGCTTTTCCCCGTTTGCTCTCTCTGCGACTCCCTCATTCGTCAGCGAGCGGGGTTGCGACCCTGTCTGAGGGAACGGTCTCCTGGGCTGCTTGCCGAGCCTCCCTTGAAAGATCACAGCACAGCCGATGTTTGAGGAGGTCTCCTCTCATCCTATTGATCCCTGCCTCTTCTTCTGGTTCCCTCTCCTCTCCTTGTTAACGCTGTAAACCCCTGTTCTCTGCAGCTAGGGCTCCTCTCTGCCACTTAGTCACTCTCTCACCACATCCGTCCGTCTCAGTGCCATTTTCTTGACCCCCCTCCTGCTCCTTTCCTCATCCATTCATCCTAAAACTCCGATATCATGCCCGTATCTGTCACTCCAGAGTACCAACAACTTCTCTGGGTAGATTATTCACCTTAACGACGCCCGAGGAGACAGAAACTCTGACGTGTGTTTATTCTGTGTTGACATTTTGCTTCAATTTGTGGTGAAGGTTGTGTGGCACAGCATCTAAATATTGTCTATTTTATGTTATTTATTTTGTTTAGGCTGTTTTATTTTTTATTTTAAAGCAAACCAAAGTGTGACTTTGTATAATGTAGAGGAAATATAAAGAAGAATGTATCAGAAAGTTTAAAAAAGCACTTTTATTTGCAACGAGTTGTAATGAGAATTTATTTTTTAAAGAACATTGTAAAACGAAAAGCTGAATACTGATTAATTTATTGTATTTTATACGGTATGCCTGTTGGTAATCGGTGATGGATTTTGTTGTTAAGTAGGTGTATGCCTGCCCTTATTTTCGAAATGATATCTTCTTCGCTTGCGATGGTTTCTGCCTGTCATTTTATTTATTTTTGTGCTCGACCAACATTGTTTCCTGAGTTTGTGTGAGGAAGCGTGCGGAATGCGTTGCATAAATTTAATTTAATGAGTAGCATCTGATGTATGTGGCTTATTTTAGGGATCAAAAACAAAACCATAAAAAAATAGATTAAATATTTTTTTGAAAATTTGCAGTGTGGATTACTGAAGCAAACACCACCAAATATGCTAGCATTTCACATTTTAGTCAACCCTTATTGGTTTAACTGTGTGTCACTTTTCATTTTGGTGGAAGAACAAAAATAATATCCTGAAAGTAGAACGTGGGAATTTGAGAGTTCAGGTCTTCAGAGTTATAAAACTGGATGATGGGAATTAGATTTTTTATAAATGTTTGTTCCAACGATTAGCTCAGCCCTTCTCCTTTATGGGAACTGATCTGAGCTCTGACAATCTAAATACCTAATTACCAATAAACAGAGAGACGAGAGCAGCCTGCTTTCACGAAGCAGTTTTCTCTTATTGTGATGCAGAAATAGCATTTAGCAGCAATGATGTGGGTCGGATTGAAGTCTGGGTGATCAAAATCTTTGGTGGCGACCAGGGGTGGACTGGCCTATCTGGCATTCTGGCACAGTCCCGGTGGGCTGCTTGCCCAGCTTGGGCCGACACGACTCCACAGTTGGTGATCCACAGAGCATTAGCTACATGGTAACCCGAAACTAACAGCGTTTTTCCGGGCGTTTTTAGCAAAGCAGAGTGATGACGTAGGAGTTGTTTTACCACGTTAGCATGTAGCTAACGTCCCGCTGATCTCCGCCCATGGAGAATGAGCTGATCTGGAAGGCCAGGGCTCCCGGTCGCAGTGGTCTGGCCCTGCTTGTAATTTAACAATCCCAGTCCGTATTAGAGCTCCCATTCGGCCTAGAGACGAGTCCGTGGGCGGCAACACACCCCACCCCCACCACTTTCCCAATGTGGAAGGCCGACTGAGGGCCGACGAGTCGTAAAAATGCCAGGGCCGAATTTTGGTCCCAGTCCACCCCTGGTGGCGACTGACATTAAAACCACAGTTTGACTCTAAAAGAAAGCAGCAACAATATGAACATGATGGCCTTGAGAAATACGAGAAAAAACGTGATTGAAGCCCAAAACATCCAAAAGAATTTAACAAAAAAGCTTTTCGGGGGTTTGCAGAATTTCATGAAAAGTTTTTACCTGTTAAGCACGGGAGTGGACTGATTATGGTTTGCAATGCAGCTAGTTCAAACTGGGACTTTTATTGAGTGAAAGTTAGCTACAGAAGTTAGAAATAAAAATGATGCTTCTTGTTTTGTCTTTAAACTGATGCATCTGCTCCTCAAGCATCAGGGGTGCCCGAACCTTTCTAAATAAAACTGATTCTTATCATTCTTACACAATTTAGGAAGTGAGAGCAGATTTATTTTTATTTATTTTGTGAATAAAAACATGTTTTCCTATAAAAAAAAGAGAAAAGCTACAGATAAGAAATAACTACGGTAGTTCAGTGTTCTTAAAAACAAGCTGCAGAGATTGATAAATAAATATACATTTCCATTTCAGAAACTTCTATTACATTTTTTTGGACATGATTGATCTCATTTCAGAACCAATGTTTAATTTGGTATTTCTGCAGAAAGGACTCTAAATCACAAGTTCCTGACATTAAGGGAAGGCTGAAGAAAAAGATCCAGCATGATGTAAATAACGGGTTGTGTAGTTCTGCTCCAGAACATTAATCCTGTCTCACAGATCAGCTACAAGCATTTCACCACGAGACCCTAGATTCTCCAGGATCTCCATCAGGAGCGTCGTGCTTTCCCCTTTACACTCTCTCACAGCCCGAGACACCTGCTCCTGGTGCTTTCCTTGGCTGAGCTCCAGCAGCATCTCTACATCTTCCACCAGCCTCACCGCTCGCTGATCCGTCCAGTCCAAAGTCACTTTTTGGAGCGGGTGAGTCTCTAAGGCTCTGACCAGCTTGTAGACCAGGCTGTTGGGCTTGTCTATCGGCTGCAAGAGGCCGGGCAGACCACGCTCCAGCTGGTAGGAGACGACAAGGTGGCACAGCAGACAGGACCCAGCCTCCAGGAGGGGAAGGTTCAACACCTCGGCCCCTTCGTGCCTCTGGGCCGAGTCTCCAACCTCCGCGCTGCTGAAGAGCTCCTCCTGCTGACCCAGCGTAGAGACCAGATCCATAGGACTCCGTCCCTTTTCATCAGTCTGCCTGAGAAGCACTGAGCCTGGTGAAGACAAAAGAGTTCTGAGATCAGATCAGAAGCTTTTCTGTTTTTCTAATCATAAACACATTCAACACAAATCAAAGCGGCTCCATATGCTACACGGATTTGGCACAAAGCGCACATAACAGCTTGCATAGTCACATTGCGGCACGTAGAAGAAGGTGTGAGTGGACTAAAAATATAATTCAACTGTGCAACAATTATCTCCAAAACTCAGTGTGATTACTCAGAAAAAGCAGTTTGTTATTGTGCTGTTTAAAAGAGTCATCTTTCTCAAAATTTTGCAAAAGCCTTAATTAACATGTAAAAGCTATTTTAGTTTAAATACAACAGTGAAGATTTAGCAAAGACCATAAAGCAGCAACCCAGAGTTTCCCCCTTTCAGGAATTATGCATAATGTTTTAGAAATCTGTAAAAACGATAGTGTTGCCCTGTTCTGGGATGTAATGGAGGCATTACAGACGTGGTTCACTTGTTTATTTATTACATTTGCAGTGGTCTCTAGTAGGAAATAGATGCCTTGGAAGTCATACTCTGGGGAATAAAAGCTCTGGTGCACCTGTTTCAGGACGGATAATTCAGCCAGAGGAGAAAGTAGCTTCAGACGACCAGATTCAGTCTTATTTCCTGATATTTTGGACATCTCGCCTCGGATTGGATAACAGCAACACGACTCTACCACTGACTCAGTTCGCTCTGCAGCATTGAGGTTTTATCTCCACAAATACCTCAAACCTGGAGGAGTTCTGTCGTTAGGTGAAGTTGCTAATGCTAACGGTTAGATTCTACTAGCCGAGACGTTCCGTTTCCTGCACGCTAAACCATTCACATAATCAGAAATAATCATTACAAATGTTTTCAGTGTTCCACACCTTTAAAGTGCACTACATTTTCCAACTCTAGATGGATTTCTGCTTTGAGATGTTTAACCTCAGAAAATAGTTCACAAGTAAGTTCTGTCAAAACTACATTTTAACGTGACAGACTGACCTCAGACGTTGAGGTTAATGAGTTCAGAGTCATGAGTGAGTTGAAGCCGAGACCAAACAGACTTACAGCCAAGCTACCTTCCACTGCAGCATCATTATCAAATAAGGCAGAAGCGATGCGGCACGGGTCAGTGGCAGGACAAAGTAACAGAAATAAACGATGCGCGCACACACACACACACATATTGCTGTACAACACACACATGCTGAGAGAAACTCATCCAAACACACAGTGTGAAGAGTGGAAGGTTTAAATGAACAGCTGTTTTCCCACTGGCTCTCAGTGCCAGACGGGCCTATTAGCTCACTTCAGCTCTAACTTCAGCTGACACCTCGCCTTAGCTCTGCGACTGGCAGGTCACTTTGTGTTTGTGTTAAATGTGCTGAGGGTTAGTGACCTGATGGAGGGTGTGCTGTAAGCGAGCTCATCGCCGTTGAGCCACTGGTGGCTCCCAACTCCACTGGAGCGTCAGATTTCTGCTTTGTTACACGTGTGTGCTTGGCAGGAAGTACATTCGGCGATGACGGGGTTGCACGTCGATTTAAATCAGTTGTTGCAACTAGCGCTCATAAATTCAAAACACCTCCAGCGACCTTGACTGTACCGTAACAGTCCTGCGCCGCCACATTCCGGGAGTGACAGTCGGAGCTGAATTCAACACTTTTTTTCACTCCTCTTACAAAGCCAGCAAAGTTATAATGGTGACATTTACCATCTTGTTTCTCTGCTCTCTATTCAGGCTGAAAGCCATTTTCCCGTGTCAGACAGGCCTCTGCACATTTAGCCTACACGGAGTGGGTCGAGTCAAGAGTGAGCCCTTTGTTTGCTTTCAGATAGACCCATTTCTATGGCAAACTGCACTTGATGGCACTTGACTGTTCAACCTTGGCAATGCTGCTGCCACTTATGAGTGAGTTTACGGCTGTGTGGAGGCTCGGTGTGACGCGCAGACAGCTGAAAGGCTGCTTGATGCCACCGCTGGCAGTTGTTTTTGGGTTTTGACAGAAACTGTGGGGCTGCAGGAAGTGCGGTGCTTTAAAGAGGGACGATCGTGCACCTCCTGGGCGCCATCTTTGTAAAATAAAAGTCTTTTCACGGATAAAACCGTTTAAAGCTTACAAATGAAATGTTAATTCTAGAATTGCTCTTCACATGTTGTCAGCTGCTGTATTAAGTTATGAGATAATCAGTAAGAGCCCACGTTGCTGTTAGCGGGAAGGTCAGCGCTTTAAATCGGAGTGGCAAAAACTTAATCTGCATAATTTGTGGCATTAATCTGCATAAACTTTTACATAAGCATGAATTTTTCTTTTCTTTTTTTTTAATGCAGGGGTCAGCCGTCAGGGGCAGCAGTCAAGGGCGTAAGAGCGCAGATTTGATCAAAGTGGCCACGAGAGAACAGAGATGGAGGAGAAGAGGGGATGGAGGGAGGCGGTGTGTGTGTGTGTGTGTGAGGGAGGTTGTTCACAGCGGGTCATAATCACCAGGTTTCTGTAACAAGCTGTCCTCAAAATCAGTAGGAGTGGCTGTCGCTATTACGCTCAATCAGGAGGAGTGACTGTAATGTGTGAATTAAACCAACTCAGGCATGAAACACCGGAGGTCTCAGCAGCTCCATCAGAATTTGGATTTCCGGGGATTCTCAAGCAAAAAATGTAATCACGAGCAACACAGTGCCTGCAGAAAAGATAAAGATAGTAGAGTTTGCATAAATGTTCCCCCCCCCCCCCCTAAATATAAAACAAACCAAGAAAACAAAGAATTATGCAACAAAACCGAGGACGGGACATTATACAGGAATTAAAATCACCTGACAAATTACACCATGATCAAAATTCTAAATCTGCTAAATTGTCAAACACCATCAATCTTTTAACACTTCGTGTTTTCAAATGAGTCTAAAAAAACACCACAAAAATTCCCCAGCACCAGGTAAAGAAATGCAGAAAACAACAGTTAGAGTTTTCCTGCTGTCACGTTGTCAAGCCCAGCTGACTGACAGCCTCCAATCAGACGTTTTGACTCTGATGTGTAGCAGAGGCGGCCCCTGCAGCACGGCCCTGGGCTCGGCGTGTCTGAAAGCCTGCATGTCTGACTGTAGACGTGTCTGCCTGAGAGCAAACACTTGATGCGGTTTGTCACATTTGCATAGCTACCTCTTACTTTTTCTATTCAAATTCCATCAAGTGCTGTTTTATTTTTATTTTTTTTTTGCTTTTCCAAACATTTTTCTTCCTCTTGTTTATAATTGCATGTTTAACCCACAGAATAAAAGGATGAATGGCTTCCTGCTACGCATCAAATGCACTAATGTTCCAACAAAAACGCTATTATACACACGTCAGCGGTTATATCCAGTGCTAAACTGAACATTTGAACATAAAAAGACCTCCAGTGATGTAACACACATACTGTACATACACACAGTGTTAGGAGACGATAGCCTAGGGAACAGGGTTTTGGTGCAGCGACTGTGACTGAAGTGAATCCAGGTATTGGCGCTGGGTGTCAAATATGCAGCAGTGGAGATAAATACAACACCTGAGGGATTACATGAGAGCATAGGGTAATTACACCATTCTTTGTGTGTGTGTGTGTGTGTGTGTGTGTGTGTGTGTGTGTGTGTGTGTGTGTGTGTGTGTGTGTGTGTGTGTGTGTGTGTGTGTGTGAGAGAGACTGTGAAAATACCTCTCACTAAGACCTAGGCTCTGAAGCTACAGCAGAGGGAGGGGATTCACATGCTGAGCAAAAGCCGCTGCCTGATGCAGTTTAGCTGACACACACACACACACACACACACACACACACACACACACACACACACACACACACACACACGCACGCACACACACACATTAACGTAGAGAACGCAACGCCCTTTGGCCTTTAGAGGGCAGGCGAAGACAAGAAATATAAAAGTAAGAGTGGAGGAAGGGAAAGATTGGCAAAGAGAGAGGGAGGGAGGGAAAGAGGAGAAAAAAGATGCAGCGCTCTGCCCCCCCCCCCCCCCCCCCCCCCCTCCACCACCACCAATGTCTTTTTCTCTCTGTCTCTGGTCTGAGTCTGGGGCTGAGGCAGACAAGCTGGGAAGCAGCATGGTAAACATCCTCGCTCCCTTTCACTCTCTCCCCGCCAAGATAGAGAAGGAGAGAGAGAGAGTAAGAGAGAGGGAGAAGAGAGAGAGAGACAGCGAGTGTGTGAACTGCAGCCAGGGGCACGGCATCACATATCCACAGGGAGCTGCTAGCTATAGCAACTGGAAACCAGAGCAAAAACAACAAGCGGAGAGAAGCAGCGAGCAGCCAGCAGAGATGCATCAGATGAAGGAAGGACAGATTTCTAAGGTGGTGTTGATGGTTTGAAACCTGAAGCGGATAAACATGCAGGGGTCAAAGTGGAGCAATTAGGCGTTTTTCTTTAGATGCAAAGTGAAGCTTTGTTCTACACAAATGTCATTGTTTCAACCTGCTTTTCAGCACAGGTGATCGCTAACTCAAAAGACTCAAGATTGTTTTATTGCCATTGTACAGGTGGACAACCAAATTGTCTTTGCGCTCGCTTAAGACAGCTCTCGTCAGGAGGTTGTAAGATATCAGTAAATAACAAGGCTAAAATGGATGTCACACACACACATGCACGCTTCTTTAGCGAACACAGGGATGGGATCCCACACTCCAGCACTTCCAATAACAGGTCATTAAGGGGTCCAGCACAGAAAAAAGAAAACAGAAATCACAGCATTTTGGAGGAGGGGGTAAAGACTTCAACTCTTAGTTTATGTAACACTACGTAACCATCTGAGATCCATCTGAGATTGTACCATTCAAGATTAACATCTTGAATGGTACAATCAGGATGAAGTTCAAATCAGGGGTTTTAAATTGAGGCAGAGGTGGTACCATCCTGACCATGTGCCAGCACATGCATACTCTGTAAACTCAACTGCCTCATTTTTTAAAGGCAAAATATTATAAAAGGCTCAATAATATGCATTAGATTGGTGTTTAGTCCCTTTTTCCCATCTGATATTTATAGTAAAAAATATTTTTTTAATTTTTGACCTACATTTCAGTAGCATTTTAGGTTTGTATTAAAGGGACAATGTGTAGTTTTTATCATTAATCTCTGGAATTATCCATTAAAATGTTGTTGAAAATGAAGGAAATTATGCCCAGTTGTGGAAAAATATTGGTGGCTTCTTAAGATATAACCATAAAAATCAGGTCTAAAATACATGGGAGCGGGTCTAAGTCTCTGGGCAACACCACATTAGATGCCATGTTTCCTCCTACGGGAGCCCATGAGGACAAAATGCGCTTACTGATTTGTAACAAACGGTTACAAAACTTCACCATTCATAAACGTTGTAGTTTTACACAGTTACCTCTACTCATTGCCACTGATGAAAGGGAGTCTGATGTGCTTGTCATTTAGCTGAAGTTTGCACTCCACAGGGCTTTTTGACTCTAATGTGGATCTGTTGGTAAGGTCTTACTCCAACACAAAAATACAGCTTGCTTGCAACAGTTTAGGTATCTACTGCCCCCTATCGCCAGGAAAAATACACACTGTCACTTTAATAACACTCATCTTAGTCAAAATAACATAAATATATCCAGTAAAATATAATGCATTTCATTAACATGCATTTGTATTGGAAATGGTAATAACATTTATAATTTCTGCTGCTAACAATGTCATGGTGGCATGTCTATTATGTAAGGGTTGGCAATAATCCAGTTTAAATTATGTTCAAAGATAGAAGCGTTTGTGAATTATATACTACAATGGCTTGCCGTACATCCTGCTTCTGTGTGCAGCGGTTCTGATTCATAGCGCTGCAGGATGCAGAATTAACAGGATGGTGGGGACTTTTCATTCGCTTGTAGAGTTTAGTCTTTCTTAGTTTTACGATCATCATATATTTTTCTGTGCGCCACTTGATCGTGAGACTGCTACTCATTAGCTTTAGCATTAGTCAATCTGCACGTAGCTGCACTTTTGATCCCAAACTTTGGACTGGTTCTGCCTTTGTGCCTTTGCTGGTTCCTGTATTTTCCTCCACTGCATTCAGATGACCACATTGTGCGCCAGTAAAAAGCATTTTTCTTACACATAACTTACTTTTGTTCAATAAAGTTCTGGGGAAAACAGTCATTCAAAGATGTTGCACCGGTGCTACGTTTAAAAATAGACAGACACGCACAGACAGTTTTTTTCGTCGCACTGTACAGCCTTGCTCTGATGCGGAAGAGCCTGGGGGAAAATCAGGACGTCAATAGCACCAACCATAGATATGTACCAACTAGCGAGAAAAGCTATTTTTGATCTTTGTCTGCAGCAGTTTTAGTGATTTTCAGTGCACCGCTGCTGATGCAGCACTTGTGTAGTGGCGCAACGCTGCAACTGCAGTTAAAATAACATCCATATTGCTGGGGGCAGAGTGAAATCAGGCTGGGGTGGCACAAAATTCAATAGAGGCGGCCGCCACGCAAATTTGAACGCAGGAAAAACCCTGCAAATGTCATAGATTCAACATGGTGTTGAAAACATTCAGCACAGAGTCTGGTCCATAAGGACATGACTGCATCACAAAGATCAATCCCTGATGAGAATCTCCTGTTCCTCCTCATCCCAAAGGTTCTGGACTGGATTGAGATCTGGTGACTGTGTTGGTCGTTGGAGTGCAGTGAACTCGTGGTCATGTTCTAGAAAACGAGATGATCTGAGCTTTGTGACCTGGTGCATCATCCTGCTGGAAGTTGCCATCAGAAGATAGCTCCATGTGGTCATAAAGGGATGGAGATGGTCAGCAACAATACTCAGGTAGGCTGTGGTGTTGAAACCAGGCTCAGGTGGTACTGAGGGGTCCAACGTAAGACAAGAATATGTCCACACAATTGCACCACCAGCGTGAAGCAGAGATGCAAGGCAAGATGTATCCATGCTTTCATGCATGTTGGTGACACCAAATTCTGATCCGACTATTTGAACGTTGCAGCTGAAATCCAGACTCGACAAACCAGGAAATGTTTTTCAGTGACCCACGATCCAGTTCTGGTGATGCTGTGGGAATTTTAGCCTCAGCTTCCTGTTCTTAGCAAACTGAAGGAACACCTGCTGGTCTTCTGCTGGAGTCCATCTGCTACAAGGTTCAACATGCTGTTCTACAAACCTTTGGTTGGAACCATGTATTTGCACTACTGTTGCCCTTCTGTCACCCAGATCTCTGACATCAACAAGGGGTATTCATTAGGGATGCACCGATGGATCGGCATTTGATCGTAATCGGCCGATAGCGCCCCTATCGGTTTTGATCGGAATTTTCAAAATAGATCAAAGCAAACCGATCAGGTAGGGTTGTCACAGTAACCAGTGTAGCGGTAAACCCCGGTAAAAAAAAAAAGTTGACAATAATAATAACAGTCTTGTTTTTAAAAAAACTATTATTATCTCGATGGGTTTACCGTGGCTGCGGTGTAGGCGCGGTGACCCTTACCAGCCACCGTATCATCGGCTGAAGTTGCCGGCGGCACAGACGCACGCTTTGTTTACAACAAAACTTTCTTGAAGCTAAAGCTGAAATAATGGTCAAAGGAGGAGACGGCAGCGCTCAGGAGGACATTTATTATCCCTCAAAGAAGACAAAGTCGGAAGTACGGGCATATTTTAGATATTTGAAGAATGCCGAGGGAGTTTATAGAAGACGGACGGACGGCTATCCTGTTTGCAGCACGAGCAGAAAAAGTGTCTGTGAAAGGCAGCAACGCTTCAAATCTCATGACACATCTGCGTGACCATCACCCACAACTCTACAGTCAACGCAAGGCAAGCTAACGTTAGCGTTTTAGCTAAAATGCGTGATCCGAGGATTTGGGTTGAGGGAGAAAGCAACGAGTCGCTATATAAAGCAGCCGCAGCGCCGCTACCTGCATATAAACCGTGTCGCGGACACCCCCATGTTGAAATGACGCTATGCATTACGGGGCTCCCAGGGGCAGATAAGAGTTGGTCTCTTTCCGAGAATAATTATGAATTTAACAACGATTACTGCCTGATGACACTTTCCCACATCTGCAAAGCTCACTGGAAGAACACAAACCGAGGACAATATTTTCCTGATATACGGATTGCTCAAGTAAGGGTAAAAAAAAGTATCTGATTAGAAGGCTACTTGAGTACTGAGTATCATCTGATCTAAGATTTTTAAAATGATGACATCAAACAGACATAAAATAAGAAGTTATGGGCAAATATTGGTATTTCAAAGACTAAAGGGGAAAATGTAAACAAATAAACAACATAATTACAAAATAACACATTTTAGGCAAAATTTAGACACAAACTGAGGACAATATTTCCTGACATACAGGGTTTATTTAATTGTGTGAAAATGTAGCACGTTTAAAAAAAAATACCGCGATAATACCGAAAACCGTGGTAATTTTGGTCACAATAACCGTGAGGTTAAATTTTCACACCGTGACAACCCTAATACAGACCATTTTAGATTAGGTTACATTTCCTTTATTCCCAGATTATGTAGTTTGTAGCACTCATTATAATGTTGTAGAAAATTTCTGGCCAATCCACGTGATCGGTATTGGTGATCGGTATCGGTGATCAGCATTCTTTGATATCGGTATCGGTGATCGGCAGCAAAAAACCTGATCGGTGCATCCCTAGTATTCATCCACATCATTGATCATTGGATGCTTTCTTTTTTGGGGGCCATATCCATAAACCCACGAAATGGTCATGGATGAAAATCCCAGTGGATCAGCAGACCAGTCTGTCTGGCACCAACAACAACGCCCAGCTCAAAGTCACTTAAATCTCTTTTCTTCCTTATTCTGATTGTCATTTTGATCTTTAGAAAGTTATCTTTACCACATTTAGATGCCTAAAGGCATTCAGTTGCTAACATGGGATTGGCATGTACACATTTACAGTGTAAATGTTCAAATGATCAAACAAGATGGAGAGACTGACAGCTGGGAGAAACCAATACTTTGTTTATAACTATGGACAATTACAAAAATGAAAGACACTAGAAAAAATATATAATTTTAGTTTATTTTTTCAAAGGTTTCTAAAGGTGAAGCAACATGACACAAGTAGGACATGTTAATATCCTGGCAGTGACAAGGCTTATGTACCGATGTGAAAATGTAGGCCGATATCAACATCCAATATCAATATCACTGTTGTATCCGATAACCGATATTTACGATTACATTCATAAGGAAATAACGATACACTCAAATATTTCATGCAGTGTATCGATTTTTCATTGAGGATTTACATGCAAACATTTACTGTATTTCTTTTGGTGTAATTCAAAGTCTGACTGCTAGGTGGCAGCAGTTTTTACCACCGTTATTCTGAAAGAACGATTAGATCAATAAGATCTTGTGATAAAACTGGATGTTTTACAAGCATATGACCTGAGTTTTTCCATTTATGTTCAGCATAAAAAAATTGCAAGTATTGTCTGACTTTTAGCATCCTGATTAATTGTATCACCAGATTATTACAATTACACACACAAATATACGATGTCCGTCCCTCTATCCATCTATCCATCTATCTATCTATCTATCTGCCCAGTTTTAGTTATCGATACAGATATTTAAAAAAATACTAACATCGGCCAACACAGATATTGATGCCGATAAATTGTCCATGAGTATTTTAGCAGATGGAGAGCACTGCATGCCACTGTTCTGGAAATAGTGCAGATATTTAGTGTAAAAAGAGGTAGAAAAGCAAATGTTTTCTAAGAGCCATGCCATGTATCAGTCAATAAGGCAGAAGTTGAGCACAAGTGGATTTAAACTTAGAGGAAAGGACAAGATAAGAAGAAAAGAACCAGCAGCCTAGCTGGTGACAAAAAACAAACCCTACTCAACAGTGTCAAATGTTAAAATCCAGTAGTTTTTTCCAACAAAACAATTATTTAAAGCCTAGATAGATAGACTAGATGTTCGAAACATATTCTATAGAAGTGTCTGGATGATGAACTTTTCATTCAGTGTTTCTTGGCTTTTGTTGTTGGGTTGACAATGAAAAAAAAATCAAATAAAAGGTCATTCTCCCCGCTTCTACTCCTCTCTCCATCTGTCTGTTCCATTGTAAGACAAAATTCTCAGAAAACGTGAAAAACGACAAACAAGCAAATGAAAATGTAAGATGTCTTTTGTGCTACAATCCAATCAGCAAATAGGCTTAATTGCGTTGCTGGAATTTGATTTGAGCCATTCAAACACTTTACGTTCTAGTTAAAACCTGAATAAGAGGTTCCACTGTTTACATCATGTTTCTGCTGCTCAACAATGCAGAGGTGAGTAAAGGTGTCCACTAGGACTGTGACAATGGAAGCACTCCACACACACCGCAGGGTGAGGCTCGTCATTCAAAGAAGACACACTTAACTGCTGCTTGTACAACATGACCCACTTCACCAGAGTTCAGACAAGTCCCATTGTTGCCTCCTTGTTAATGAACTTTACAAGTGAAAACTCTTCAGTGCACCATTCAGCTCTTTCCCAAGTTGTTGCCAAACATTTTAATTGAGGCTAAAAAGAAAATCGGTGAAACAGTAGTGCTACTTTATTCAGCTGGAGTCCGTAATGATTTAAGGTCACGGCTGGAGCACAGGTGTACAATCTTCATGGCCAACTAAACAAAGCAAATGCAGCTTTTGATATATATATATATATATGTGTGTGTGTGTGTGTGTGTGTGTGTGTGTGTGTGTGTGTGTGTGTGTGTGTGTGTGTGTGTGTGTGTGTGTGTGTTATAATTTTTTTAATCAAATCAACTCAGAGACCACAAAAGAGAGGAATTACACCTTGAAACTCAGCTTTGTTTGCAGATGGAGAGAGAACATAGTTTCAGCACCTACAAATTCACCTCTTCACGTTGTCCTTGTGATTAAATGCACAACTTTAAACTCCATCCTTGGAGATTAAAAAGGACAGCACACATTTCAAAAAAGTGTGTCATGTTCCTTGGCCTATGCCCTTTTCTTTTTAAGAGGAAGCTGTTGTGGTCTGTATGCTCACTGAGGAAAAGCTGTTTAAACAGGGGGAAGAAGTGCTTGTATATTATAAGTGGTGCTAGACGTAAGTAGTAGTAAAAAAAAGGCTTTGGTAACAAATCTCACAATCATCACCTCCATTTTTTTTTCTTTAATGGCCCTCAGTTTAAGGCACACACACTTGTGTGAAACGAAGAAAAGCAAGGAGTAATCCTCGCGACCACCTGAAAAACACAAAAAAGAAAACGTGTGTGGTTATACGTGCATGCGTGGCGGGGTGGGAGGGAAGACTCGAGTTAAAAATTCCCAGTGAGGGGGAAGTCCTTGAACTACAGCCTGGAGAAACCTGCAGCTGAAACATCAACGTAGCCGAGTGAAGCCGAGGGCTCTGAACGCAGCTTCACCTCTAACAGTGAGAGCTCAGCTCCTCACAGCTGCCAGTTCAGGACCCACAGGGAAACGAGAGCTGAGCAGGAGGAACTTTCTGTGTTTCTGCACCATGTTGACAGGCCAAGTGTGCAAACACCTCTACCTGTGTGCATGTGTGTAGTATATCTCCTACAACAGACAGAGGAAGTGACTACAACAAATGAGGGGGCGGTGAGTTGTCTCGTGTCGCAAAGCTTTCTGGTCCACAGATTCTTGTTCACGTTAGGATCTGAGGGCATTCAGTGCATAAAGCATGTGTGTAAGTAGTTATGTGTACATTAAGACATGCACAAAACCCTCTTTAAATTATGAATTATTAATTCATCCACATTGGAGAGTTTTCCAACAGCCTGTTTTTAAAGGTCTCATTCACTCATTTTTTAAGCAAATCTGCTGTGGTCTCTAGTGTGAATGCATGCGTTGTGAGTCATTTCCTGCAGAAGAAACGCTCTGGCGCTCCTGTTTCAGGAAGTACAAGTTTGTGGGAGGAGTGCATGTGGCTACATTTTATCTCACCAGTGTGTGTGTGTGTGTGTGTGTGTGAATGGATGAATGATATACTGTGTATAGCACTTTGGAGTCCCCCGACTCAGAAAAGCGCTATACAATTGCGGATGATTTATCATTTACACTAGCCACGGCTGCCCTGGAGCGCACCGACAGAAGCAAGACTACCAACTGGCGACACCGGTCCCTCCGACCACCACTAGCAGATAAGGTGGGCTCAGTCTGTTTCCCAAGGACAGAACAACTGCAACAGATGGGGCTCAAACCTGCAACCCTCTAGTTACTGGGTGGGTATTAACTAGGGATGAGCGAGTACACCACTATCTGTATCTGTATCTGTTCAACCAACTAAATTATCTGTATCTGTATCTGTACTCGGAATGGGCGTGGCATAACCCGGATGTGGGCGTGGTTTAACCATAAGTGGACGTGGTTTACATCAATGTAGTCTGAAATTGATGTGGATTGATCAGAAGTTGATATGTGTATTGTTTATTTGAAAACTATTTACAGAGCAGCCTCAGAATTGAGATTAAATATTTTTGATCACAATAGTAAAGGAACTATTACAGAACAAGTTTTTCAGTAAAATCAGAACATTAATATTTGAGTGCATGGATTAATACATCTGAACTCATTCAGTAGGAACTAGGAAATATGAAATGCTAGAACCAGACACAACTGTATATATATTTTTTTAATTTTAATTTGATTAAACTGATTTTTTCCTTAACGTTCTTGGCATTTTGCCCCACAGTTAAACAAAACAATGTTGATTAATGTGTGTGTGTGTGTGTGTGTGTGTGTGTGAGTGTGAGTGTGAGAGAGAGAGAGAGAGAGAGAGAGAGAGAGAGAGAGAGAGAGAGAGAGAGAGAGAGAGAGAGAGAGAGAGAGAGAGATCAAAGAAATAAAAAACCCGACCGGAGCGGAGGTAGTGACAACGGCACGTCAGCTCTGTCTTGTCAAATGCACCATGTAAGTTACGAAAAAAGTAACTTTAAATAATCAACCGAAAAAGAGGCGAGCTGAAGAAAACCTAGGGAAAACTGAAGAAACGTGAGAAACAGTGAAGCAAACACAGCGAGGTCCGTTACTGTCTGTGTGTGTGCGTGAATGAACAGGACGGACTGCGCTCCCGGCCGGCTGCAGTTTTGTGTGTAGGGAGGGGCGGGTGCTCTATGTGACTGGCCAATCACAGAGCGTGAAGACAGTCAGTTACCCAATGAGGATTTTCCTTCAGCACGATTACAGATATTGACTCGTTTTACTCGTTTCATGCTCGTATTCGTCAAAAATGCTTTGTCCGTACCGGATACTCGTCTGAAACGAGTATCCGGCTCATCCCTAGTATTAACTCCTCTGCCAACTTCGCTTGAGTCACACATCTTCTAAAAAAGGTCAGAAAATGTGAAAAAAACGTTTAGTTACGTCAGTACAGAGGATGTTTTCTAATGAATTCTTTCGGATCTTTTGTTCAAATTTGTGAGCAGAGGATTTTGTTTTGGAACTAACCCATGATGCTAATTTTGCTATTCTGTCTATTTTGGGGGCAGCAGTAGCTCAGGAGGTAGAGCAAGTTGTCCAGTAATTAGCGTTGGGTACCGAATTCGGTACTTTTTAAGGTACCGACCGAATTCCATAGTACCGACTGAGCACCGATTCACGTCATTTGAAACGGTGCCTCGTTTCGGTACCCGTCCTTCATAACGAGAACTTGCCTAGACAGCTGCGCATGCGCAAGAGCGTTATGTCGTCGGTCGCTGCGAGCCAGTTGTAAACAGAGCAGCATGGGTAGAAAGAACGCACGCTAAAGCTTGGGTCCACTTCACTAAATGTGATGGGTAACTGGGTGATGATGAAACCAGCGACAACGATCTAAGTGAGACATCTTCATCTTAATCTGCTCCGGTAGGTAAATAAAATGTTTAAGATAACATTAGCTTGATATGTTAGCTTCCGTTTCGCTAATGATGCGTTCGCTTTCTCCTCGGAACTCCGAATTTCCGACTAGAAAAACATGAATGTGCTCTAAAGTTTGGCTTCTCTTTACTAAATGCGATGGGTGATTGGGTGAATAAGTGTGAGGCATCATTGTCTTAATCTGCTCCAGCAGCTAAATAAACTGTTTAAGATAACGTTAGCTTGATAAATTAGCTTCCATTGCCACCGTTGTTATCAGCTAATGGTGCGTTCGCTTTCTCCTCAGAAATTCTAGCTTCCCAGTAGGAAAAATCAAATGAAAAAGGACGGCAAAAGGAATGAAGATACACAGTAAATTTAGTTCACAGTAAAGATGTTTGCTTCAGTTTAATTATCAGCTTATAAAACTACAAGGACGATGTTAAAATACAAACAGTTGTATGTTATTTATCGTGATATTTATCAAATATGGTTACATATTGAGAAAATATATATTTAATTATAAAAGAGAATTAAAATATTAAACTCTCAAAAGTATCGAAAATTGGTACCGTTAAGTACCGGTATCGATTCCTAGGTACCGGGAATTAGTACCGAATTGATTCAAATGTCAAAGGTACCCATCCCTACCAGTAATTGGAAAGTTGCAGGTTCAATCCCGGCTCCGGACAGAGAATTCTGCTGTTGTGTCCTTGAGCAAGACACATAACCCACCTTGCCTGCTGGTGGTGGTTGGAGGGACTGGTGGTGCCTGTGCTCGGCAGCCTCGCCTCTGTCAATGCGCCCCAGGGCAGCTGTGGCTAAATTGTAGCTCATCACCACCGGTGTGTGAATGGATGAATGATACACTGTAGTGTAAAGCGCTTTGGATTCTACTGACTCTAAAAGGCGCTATACAAGTGCGGGTCATTTATCATCATATTTCTTTTTGATGAATCATGAACTTTGACCTCTATCTGAACCAAGTGAAGCTTGCATGCTTTAGATGTTGTTCTGGGTACATTTGATCTTGAATTCCTTTAAAACAGACAGGACGTGTTTCTTTTAGAGATCGTTTAATTTTTTTGTGATTTCTTGACGTGACTCAGTAATTCTACAGGTATGCCTACGGGTCTGAGTGTAGACAGTAAAACCAAACCATGTGATTCAACAAGAGGGGTGATCACTTTATCCCAAAGGACCAGACTTCTTTTTCAAAACTGCATTTTATATTCACTCAAGTTATTTTGAAATTGGTTTGCTGATGTCAAACATTAAAGCTTGACTAAAAATGCAAAAACTGAAGGAATCAGAAAGGGCGCTAATACTTTTCACTGTTTACAACTCGAGGTGGACCAACCTCGTTCTGAGAGCTCTTCATTAGTTATTACTGTCACGAGGCAGGTTGGTGACAGCTTAAAGGCTCTTTTCTTTATTTCTCCACCCTCTTCTCCAACTGACACGCCTGCTGTGTGTGCCATGTCTGAGCCACACTGCTAACAGCTCTGGGTCTTTTCCACCCCAATCAAGGAGGTACCAACTGCCGCGGCCACTCTGCAAAACATAAAACAAGTCTAGCAGCTGAGCAAAGGACTTGCCAGCACACTCTCTCCACAGATAAGTAATTGCAGACAAGCATATGCTCATTACAAGATTTGAGAAATGGAAAAATATTTGTGCATGCATGCAATAAAATATACAGTCAAGGACACTTCAGTGCCGAGTAAAAAAAATAAAAAATAAAAATAAAAACAAGCCAAAAAAAGAAATAAGTCAAGCACATAGACGGGGGTCGTGAGGGGCAGCCTTGGGCACCAGGAGGAGGAGGGGAATGGCAGGGCAGAGTCAGCCTTGCCCTCAGCCATGGCATCTTTTCATTGCCAGCTTCATAAAGCCTGTAGGGATAGAGGTAGTGGGGGCAGGATCTATCCATTCTACCCCCCTCTTTGTGCAATTTACCCGTAAAAATGCACAAATACACACTCGCATACAGAGCACAGGCCTCCAAGCAGACAGACAGGATTACAAAGGGGTGAGATCACTCCCAAATAAAGGCTTTGTTGGTGTGCCAGTGTCAGAGCTGCCCTCTGTGGCCTACCAGAACCTTGGCAGCTTGGATTGAACTGTCTGCTGGAAACAACTAGGACAATGGAGTGAATGCCTCAATGAAAAATATAGTTTCAGGAAATGCAGCTGGCACTCGCAGGAATGAAAAAAATAAAAACACAAAGGGATACAATAAATAAGGAAACAGTGGAATGGAATTGCACCTGGTCCACTAGCCTGGTTTCCTTCCATGGGTAAGTGCAGCAAGTCTACCTGGCCAAAAAAAAATAAAAAAATCTCTGACATATATGGGTGATGGAAATGCAGCCGCAAGCAGAAAACTGCGAGACGAGTTGGAAATAAAAACCTGGAGTGAGCAACAATGTAAGGATGGTAACCAAGCTTGAGCTATCCCCTGAAGCTAGAACTTTCCACTTTTAACAGCCTGGACTAGAAGATCTAAAAAAGAAGAGAGGCAGGGGAAAAAAAAGCACTGGCTTATCGATGGTATCCATGGCAACCAAATAAAGATCATGGAAAAGAGACTGTATGAAACAGTATAGCCTGGAGTCAGGAGGACCACCTCCTCACCAACTCCCTGCTGTAGCCTTTAGACAACCCGCCATCGTGGCGGGAGGAAATCACAAACAGTCAGTAGAGAGCGAATGAGAAGAAAGGAGGATAACCCTGAAGGGCTTTTCAAACAGACAATTCTCATCCCTGTTGTGCTGTTTGGTCCAGCAACAAGACCTGGCCTAGACGGTAAACCAGACGTCTGCTGCACCCACGTTAGTTCTCTTTATCCTCTCATTTTACGGATACAGACAGCTGCTTCATCTGACCTCTTTTAATTCGCTTGCCCTCCTGTTTCTGAGGAAAGGAGAGAGAACCCCCCCCCAAAAAAGAAAAGAAAAGAAAAGAGAGCACTCTCCTGTTTCCTCTCCGGGACTAAACAATCCCAGTTTAATTTATTTTTTTAGGACAGAATATGTACATGTATTAATGAGAAAGTCAAATCAAATTAACTATAATTAGTCAAACTGAGAAGAGTGCTGAGACAGAGGTGTGCTTCTACGTCGGAGACTTGTTCATCGTCTGCAAAAAAAAAAAACGCTCGTCTCCACACGTTAACCCAAAAATACACACACGTCATCTCTGCCACCTGCTGCTGTACAGCCAATGACACTCTCCTGACACCCATCACGCTCTCTACAACCCTCCTGAGCTCCGACTGGATGAAGACATGCAAACTGTTGTGACATTTCTACAAAATAACCTTCATGTAGTATTTGCAAGCAAACTGCCCCGACTCCTCTAATCTTGTCAGAAAGACATTAGCAGACATCTACTGAGGGTAATGTGTTTGGATGGACTCGCTGGTGCTGAACTGAATGATGGAGGAAGTTTAGACAGGGGGAGTGGGCTTTAGTAATCGTCAGTTCCCCGTAGGGGCTGGTATTACCTCTGTGTCTAGAACAGTCTGAGATCGTTAAAGCAATTTAGGTAACTGAATACCAGAAGTAAAGGACCAACAAAAATAACAACAGCCAACAAAACTGCACAGTTAAACTGCAAACGCTAGAAAGAAACCCAGAATAGAATCCTGACTTGTGTTCAGATTTCTTAAAAGTTCCAGTGGGCAATTTATTTAGACATCTGCCAACCAAATGTTACCCTCTATGTTGTCCTCTAAAGCTTCTGCTGGCTGCACAGGTTCTACTCAACACTGCGGCTGCTTTGGATTTGTTGTAGTTTTTCCAGCACATAAATAAAAACACTTTAAAGACCAAGTTCACTCATTTTTTCTACATATTTTAGTGGTCTCTAGTATAAATGAATGCCTTGTGAGTTGATCACTGTGGGGAAAAAAGCTCCAGCACACCTGTTTCAGGAAGTAGAATTTAGCCATATCAGAGGTGAGCTGAACGTGGCAGGATTTGAAGTCTTGTTTCCTGATATTCTGACATCTCACCTCTGATTGGCTAAAGCCGGGCGTACACTGTGTGACTTTTTCACTTGCAGCGTTCAGCTTCAGCTCAAACTGTACGACTTCCTCGCAGAGCAGATCTCACGAGTCATGTGCTCACACTGCACGACCCAGTTCTCGCATGCGACCTGACTGCTCACACTGTACGTCTGGTAGCAACACGTCGGCCCTAAAATTATGCTAAAAATAGCAGTTTTTACTCAACACGTCAGACTTTTTTGTCTTGTCTGTTGTCCTTCGGGAGTGCTGCAGGACGCACAGGGATTTATGGGGGTTGGATGAGGAAAACGAAATAAAGAAAGTAAATCTGTGTTTTGTGATCAGTTTAATTTGACAAGAACACGACAAACACGCTTTCTTGAAGTTTGGCTGTGATGTGGGCAACTTTTAGTTCCAAGAAACAGAACCCCCCCCCCCAACACACACACACACACACACACACACCCTGAGAATGACTTACAAGGCTAATGTTAATAAAGGAATCCTTGTTGTAAAGTGTTACCAAAATAAGATGGCTTATCTGTGTTTAACATCTTTAAAGATTGTTAGATAATGTGACTTTTCATCAGAAACAAGAATCTCGGTCTTATTCATAAGTATAAATGGACAGTACAGTTTTTAAACACTGAAACAGTGTTGTAGCCATTTGTAGACCAATGTCACCTGGTCAAAGACAATAAACCAAGTTTCATAGTTTCTCTCTAATGTTTTTCTAATGTATTATCAGATTATATCCTTGTTTCAAAGGGTATTAAAAACACAAAACCTTTGTGTAAGCATGAAGAAGAAAATATCCTTTTTATAGCGCCTCTCAAGATAAAAATCACGAGGCGCTTCACAAAAACAAAACAAAAATGTTAAAATATAAAAAAGCATTTAGAAAATGTTTTAAAATATATTTTAAATTAGCAAAAATAGGCAATTGGGATTTAAAAGAAAAAATGTTAAGAAAGAGAGAGAGTGAATAGGAAAGAGGGAAATCAGTGGATCCTGAGGAAGGTGGAATAGGTGGGGAGAGCAGAATAAAGAGAGAGTGGTGAAGAAGGTCATACAAAAGCCAGCTTGAACAAGTGAGTCTTCAGCTGCTTTTTGAAGGAGACCACTGAGTCCACTGATCTCAGGCTCAGGGGGAGAGAGTTCCAGAGTCTGGGGGCCACAGCAGCAAATGATCTGTCACCTTTGGTCTTTAGCCTGGTGCTGCACAACCAGTAGGCTTTGATCACTGGACCTCAGGGACCTGCTGGGGGTGTAGGGACTAAGAAGATCACCAATGTAAGATGGTGCTTGTCCATGTAAGGCCCTATAGACCAGAACCAGGATCTTGAAATGAACCCTGAAGTTGACTGGCAGCCAGTGAAGCTGGAGGAGAAGCGGGGTGATGTGGGTGTATTTGGAGGACTTGGTCAGAAGCCGAGCACAGGTGTATGAAAAGGTGTGTGTATAGTTGTGTGTCATCACCTGCATGTTCCAGAAGCATTTTGGCAATGTCCATGTGTCCGTTTAGCAGGGCATCGTGCAGAGGACTGACTCCCTCAACCTGGTCGGTGAGGACGGGGGCGGGGCGGTGATGGAGTAAAGCTTTCACACATTCAGTGCTGCCGTGGTTACACGCTTCATGGAGAGGTGTCCAGCCTGCATGGTCTACATGGGAAACAGCCACAAACAGAGAAAGTAAACTTTATTTAAACAAAAGGTTAAAAAAGATCTGGTAGAATGAAAACTTTTAAAGTATGAGTAGAGTAACCACCACACAAGATAAACCCTTCATTGCACCAACCGTAGTTGGTTAGTTCTCACAAATAACGGTTTGTGTGTCAGAATAAGGAACATGTAGGAAAAACGCATGAAGCACACCTTAGAGCCGAATGAACAGGATGTGAGTTCATTCAGAAAAGAATTACATTCTTACAAAAACAAAAAAACCTAAAAATAACTGGAAGGAGATATGATGCTGCATTTAGTTTCATTGTCTTTGTTAAATTAAACTAGGGTGGAAAATTTAATAAAGGAGGAAAAACAGGTACATGTCTTTTAACAATTCATGAGATTCATTTAAAAAGTTGAAATTAGGGAAATGGAAAAGTTCAAACTAAATACACAGATTGAGAATATAATGATAAAAATAAATTCAGCTGGGGCAATGGGACTATAAACCAAAACATAGGCCTTGTTTCTGAAGAAAACTACAAACTAACTTAACCACATTACCAATTATTCTATTTTCCTTACATTTTGGACACCGCCCCTCACATATTAATTTAAGCAGCTTTAAATGGACATTTTTTAACCAACTGAAATACATTTTCAAAATTTCTATTCACTCAATGAAATGAATGTAAATCTATAAGTCAGAGACCTTGAACCCTGCCTGCTTTCTTTCTAGACACACCCTTCACACTATAGCGAAAGGTTACCCTCAGTGATGACGCACACACACGCACACACTCCTGTTTCCTAATTCCATTATTCAATCCCAACCATAATTGCTCTTTGAAACCTCGGAGCAAATGGTTGGAACGCAGCGGGATAAAAACGAGACCGAGGTTACGGAAAAACACGGAAATGTGGGGAAAAAAAGTCTTACCTTTAACGTTGATGTCCGTGTCAGGATGCGCCAAGATCTGAAGCACCGCTTCTACTTGGTTCCTTATGCAGGCTCGGTGGAGGAGGGTTTCTCCTTCGACCAGGACACGCACAATGGACAAACACACCCAAAAAGAGAGAGAAGGGGCGGAAGAGAGGAGAGAAATTAGGGTGTGTCTGATGTCCTTCCCATTGTCCCTTTACGTTTGATGTAAACGCCAATAAGCGAACACCCAAATGTCCCCAAACACATTGTTAAAACAAAGAAAAAAATTCTGACCTAAAAAAAAGTGAGACCCACCAATGAGGATGCGATTTAGAAAGTGATGAGAAAAGGGGGGTGATCTTCAAGTGGGGGGAGAGATAAAATGGGGAGGAACAAAATTGCAGACAGTTGGGTTAATCTGCCTCCCTCTTTTCCTTATTCAAAGCATATATCCCCTCTTAACTAAGTTAATATCCGGGCAGAGGCAAAGTGCTTCGCGTCTGCTCGCTCCTAAACTCTCAGTTGAGAGGAAGTTATGGTAGAGAGCCCACATACAAAGCCGCTGAAAGGATTCTTCACAGATTTGGGGTTCAAAAGCTCCACTGGGCATTCCCAGTTTCCCCACGTGACATTTAATCAACAAACTACCAGTAAAAAAAAAAACAGGAAGTGAAATCAAAAAATTGAATTTACATTTTTAAACAGAAATTCTCTCCTCTTTTCCTGCTCGTCTTGACTGTATCCCTCACCTTTTTTGAACACATAATGAAATCGAGAATCTTTAAGGGGGCTGGAGCCCCGTCTTTTCATGTATGGCTGAACTTCAGAGGGGAAGTTAAAGGCTAAGCATGAGCGGCTCTGTGCTTGCAAGTATAATACAGAACTGCAAAGGCTGTAATAAATGCTTTACTGGTTCTCCCCAGGATGCCGTGCCTGTACAGGGGCACTGCTTAAATGTAGAGGGCAAGGACAAGGGTAAAAACGGCGGGGGAGGAAGAAGAGGTTCATGAAAGAAGAAGTTGCCTTTAGATGCATAAAATATTGAAACTCCTGGATAATTTCCATTTTTGAAGAGTTTCTTGCTTCTAGGAGGTGTCTTGGATGCAAAAGATGTATTTAAAACCCACAAACAGTAAAAAAAAAAAAAAAAAAAAAAAAGAAGACAGCTTGTTCTTTTGGTCAGTTTTCAAGCTAATGAGCATTGGTGAGGGTTGGAATAGAGATCTTTGCTTTCTGGCTTAAATCTTCACCACAACAGACTGCTTTGGTCATGATGTGGCTCACTCATTTAATCAATACATTTGAAGTGGTCTCTGGTAAGAATGAATGCCTTGCAAACCGTACTTAGGGCAAAAAAAGCCCAAAGGCACTTGGATCAGCAAGGACAACTCTGCTGCAGCAGAGAGTGGCAAAACATGACCGGATGGTTTCCTGATAATTGAACATCTCGTCTCGGATTGGATAACTGCAATGCGACTCTACCACTGGCTTGCAACATGGATGTGTTATCTCCAGACATAACAAGTCTGGAGGAGTTTTTCTGTGTGGTGATGTTGCTAATGCTAACAGTTAGCTTCTGCTAGTCCGGAATGTGTTCTGTTTCTTTGACGCTAAACCAACAACGGCCTTCCCCGTCGTAAAGAGTGAGTACATGAATGTTAAGTGACAATGGGATGTAGATCTGCCAGTTTTTTTTTTCTAGTTTCGCCATCTATTTCATATCAGACGCTAATGCAGGATATGATGTAGGAGACTCGCAGTAACCAACTACATTCAGAAATAATCATTTTAAAAGGGTTTCTCAGATTTCCACACATTTAAACAAAGAACCCATAGGATAACTTAATATTAGATAAATATGACATGTGAGTGCAACCTCACTCAAGTCTGAAGTGAATTGGTCTTAAATGCTGCTGACTAATTGGCTAAGCATGCAGAGGTACGTACGAGTTATAGTATTTTTTTAAAGGGGCTAATTTGAACTTAAATTGGCAAAATTCAACAAAATTATCAGCAAAAATCATTTGAATGATTAACTAGCCCAGCTTTGTATTTGATACATGATACCAACCAACAAAAAATAAATCAATGAATATTATTTCATATAAGTATTTAAACTTTTCACATGACACTATCTTTTATGCATGGTGAAGGAAGGATGAAGATTTCCAATTTATCCATAAAGACTTGCAACAAAAGTAAAAAAAAAGAAAAAAGAAATGAATCAGAGGAATTATTGGACACATGAATAGGCGGAAAATAAAATTTCCTCTTGAATGATATTTAGCCTAAGTCTAAATTCAAGAAGAATGAGTCTTTTATTATGAAAAGAACACAAAACGTCTTCAGCAAAGCAGATATTCATGTTGCTGAGTCGTTTCAGGATGAGCTACAAAAGTATAAATCAATTAGTGGAGTGTACTCACATATTTCCAAACTAAAAATCAAAGGCAACCAAACAGACGGCGGAGCCAAACCCAAACTGCAGGCCTTAATGACTAAGCTGTACGATGTGGTATGTCAGGGTTCTTCGTGGGCTGCTGTGCTATTACTGGGCGCTGAAACGCTGTGATTAAACAACCATTCCACTACACCCCATGTGTACACATCCTCGCAAATGCCAGGGCCAATCCACGCAGTGTTAAATCACTTTAATGGCTCCAATTTGGACACAACGCCTCTATTATAGGGGTAATTGCATGCTCAGCATTTACAAGTAAGGAAAGAATAAATCCGCCTGTCCTTTTCCATAAATCCCCCGTTTCACACTTTAATAGAAAAGTTAAAAGTTAAATGTATGTGTTGCTCTTTATATCCCTCAGTCTGCTTGCTGCACTCCTATAAAGTGCCGCTCGGCCCACTGAACCCTGGACCAGAAAGGTGCTGGAAGTGCTGTTTGTCAGGATTGTGTTGGGGAGGTGTTCTGCAGCCCGTTATTCGAGGACTTCTTCTGTCGCTGGCTTCAAAAGCCAAGTGTCGTAATATGAATAAAGACATAATTATTTTAGCAATCAGCATCATGTGGGTTTTGTACAAAGTACAACACAATCTTAGAAAATAATGAGAAAAGTTCCGTTTTAGACAAAAGTATGAGAAATCTCTTCATTTTTTTGTTTGCGCTCTTAGAAAATTTTGGCGTGATATAGAATGAAAAAAAAAAAAGGTATTCAAACATTCTTTACAGCAAATCAATAGATACCGGTAGCTTGAAGAAGAAGATAGGAAGACTGGCGAAGGTCAGTAAACGCAACATAAAAACAAAAAAAACAAACAAGTTATGTTATTTTTTTCAGAACCGTCTGAGGAGCGCACTGTCAATATATCACAATTCTATACAAGATAAGAAGTCCGAGTCTAACGGAATAACAGGAGGAAGCTGTGTAGCTGCAGACATTGTTGGTGTGAAGGGACTTTAGAATATGAGACAGCTGCTGTAGAAAGACCTCAGAAAAGTCCACGTTTAAGAACAAAGCAGACAGAAGTTTTCAAATGTTGACAACAGGACACAAAGCAACTCCGTCTGCCGAACAGGAACACCTGAAAACTCCAATAAGACCATTACAGCTGGGTAATTAAATGAAGTTCATTGATGTAGTGCCAAGAACAAACATTCATCTGAGGACACTAAAAAGCAGGTTAAACTCATCCCTAATTACATGACATCTAATTCTGTTCATTACATTGTGTTTGATCCAATTCATTCCAATGCATCATACTTCCAACTAGGAGTGGGCAATATAAACGATGTAAGGTAGAAACCATATAAAATTGTGTAATGACAGAGTTTTTGCCTCTATCGCGGTAACACATGACGTCACTGAGATGTGCATCCGCGCCGACATTGGGACAACAGAACGACAGTGACTGCAAGCACTGAGAGGGCGGAGGAGGAGGAACATTCTACACTTTATGGATGACTTTATTCTGCTGCAATATATTTGCCATATGAGGATTTTTAAAAGCATGTCATTTTGACATATATAAACAAAGGAAAAAATATATCGCAATCAATATCCTTATCGCACATGCTTCAGATAATATCGCAATATATATTTGAGGCCATATCGCCCAGCCCCACACCCAACTCTATTAGATCAGAGAAACGTATAACGACCGTGTGTTGATTGAAAGGAAAAAAAAAACAGGTTTATTTTCAGTTTGCCACTCAAAAATAAATGTTTTTAATAAGGTCCTTTTATATATTATCAAAAGTGTGGTTGAGAGAAAAACATTTGTTAATGATCATTTCTGATCTCTGAGGTTTTTCATGCAGGCTGAACATGAAAACAGACTTCTACATCTATCTCCTGCATTAGCTTCTGAATGAAAATAGACAGTGAAATGCTAGGATTTGAAAATCCTCACACACTGTGAGGTCACCTGTGAATTAGCAGTCATGGCCTCGCCCATCTTTGTTCGTGCCTACCCACAGGAAGGCTTTATTTGTTTTGGCAGCAAAAAGAGAGAGCGGAGAGTGTCTTGGTGATGGTGACTTTGCAACATGGCTGAATGTACTCTGTTAGCCAATCAGAAGCAATGTATGTGCATATCATTAATGAGTAATCCTGCTGTTTTCAGCTCACCTCAGCACCAGCAAGCTTCTGCATCTCAGAACAGGAGCATCATGGCATTTTTAAAATGACTCATAAGGCATTGATTTACACTAGGGAATGCTACAAATGCATCGAATAAACAAGTAAACCACACCTTTAATGACAATAATAAAATGATTACTCTAAAGATTGTTCTAGTTCACACCTGATAAACAAAAAAAGTGAACATAGCTGAAACTATGAAAGCTAAAAACAAATTTATTTAATATGAGATTAAACTAAGGATCAACAACTAAACTAGCGCCGACACAAAAATTACAATAGCCATGCAATAGCTGTGTCTTCCAGGAGTGTGCTCATTATTTCAATAACTTTTCAGTGGTCTCTAGTATGAATTGATGACCTATGTGGTCGTTTTTAATCGAGCAAAAAAAAAGCTATTGTCTTTTGTTTCAGGAGGTAGAAGTTAGTCAGAGGGGAGGCAGAAAATAAAATAATTTGGAGACTTGCTCATCAATATCCATGATATGGGAACATCCCATCTCTGAGTGGCTAACAGTACGCTTTCTCTGCCTTCATTCGCTCTTCTTTCTTGGATAATAAATGCCAAACTGATGAAGCTTGGCAAGCCATCATGTATGCATAAATGTATAGTTGTGGGGCAGAATCTGTTGTCTTTCAAATGGTGTCCACACTTAAATGGACAGCATTAGGACCAATCAGAGCAGCAAACAATGTGACACATTAATCTCCATGGAAATCAGCTAAAGGGGCAGCACACCATACACCATCAAAGAAGAAGAAACAAATACATCCTTTACAGTATTTATTTAAAAAGGAAAAAATCTGCCATGTAAAATCAACTCAAATCCATAGGAGCATCAATCCCCTTTAGCCTTTAAAAACAAGTAAACCACTGAGGAGCATATAAAGGTGTCTTTAGAGCAATAAGATGAGTCCATGCGGTCTGAGTAGGTCCAGATGTATCCTGTTCCGGAGTGATAGATCATTTAATTATATTAGGTAATGATCCCCTAAGCCTTTTGGAGTTTTATGTTAAGGAACATAAAAAAATCCCCTTTTCCCCACAAACTTACAAACATTTGACTAATAAGGCTTAATGGTTGGGAGATGTCACACCCAGGTGTATGTGTTTTATTTAGAACTACATAATATTCCCAGGCTTTTATAGCATTAACCCGTAAACATTTTTTATGTTGATCAATCTGAAAGAGTTTGTGATTTAAAACGAGTATTTTCTCTGGCCTTATGGTCTTTGATTGTGTGAAAATCGACATTAATGACAAAATCCAAGCAGGTTTTTAACTGAGAAACTCAGCAGTTCTTGTTTGACAATCTACGTGTGGTATATTTGGGCTCATTAAAATTGATATCTGTGCTGAGCATCAAAAAAAAAGAATAAAGAAAAAAAACACGCAAAAGTGAGAAAGAGAAGTTGCTCCCAAATCCCTCAACTCCTCTCAGCTACGGTGACAAAGATACAGGGGTTCCGCCAGGAAAGTCAGAAGTTGCTTTAAGACAAAGTTGTGTGGAAAACAAGAAAGTGAGCTTACATATGTGGGTGAAAGTGCCTGTAAGAGGAAAAATAAGAAGGGGGTGAGGAGGGGGAGTGATGGGAGGGCGAGAGGGGAGGATGCTGTGCCAATGGTTCATCAAAAATTAATGCCGAGCGCATCGGTATAGAGATCACGTAGTTGAAAAACAACACATGCCAACAGCCTGGAGTCTCCTGCCTCAGCTCCTCTAGTGCCTCTCCTTTACCCTCCACCCTTCCCTTGCACCGGCGCAGGGCCTTTCTGATCAGGTGGTGGAGGGAGATATGAGCGCTGACACTTTGGAGAGTTCACACGGAGTGCATTGCCTGTAATTGATGGAAGTGTAGCCACTGTACACTCACAGCGATGCCCTAATTGCTGCTTTTAACATCTTAAAATGGAGATCTGAGCCACACTTTGCATATAAACATGTTTTTTTTTTCTCTTTTCAAAAGAAAAGGGGATAAGATATGAAGAAAAACAAAAGCTGTGCATCTGCATTTCAATGCAAACCAAAAAAAAGAGGATACGATACTCAGGCGTGGCTTAAACTCTGGCAGGAGCATAAACGTGAAGGCAGCCCCGCTTATTCATCAGAGCGCCTCTTACAGCTGACTGGATGGAAACATGGAATCAATCACCATCTCCATACATTATAAGCTCTTCAATAAACTCAAAGTGATGACAGAGCTATCATGTCCCTGTTTAATGATGGCCCAGTGTCACACATCAGTCCATTAAAAGTCTGAGTGTGAGTGTGTGTGTGTGTGTGTGTGTGTGTGTGTGTGTGTGTGTGCGCGCGTGTGTGTGTGATACCTGCTGCGTTGACTTTGCCCAAGTCTCTGAGTGTGTTCTGGCTCTCTGGGCTCGTTTTAGTTCTGGATGGAGATTTAAAAAAATAAAAAATAAAGAAAAGAAATCAGTGTTAGAATTAGGAAGCCAATGAATTACCAATGATTCACCTAAAGAGTTTATATAGAAAGTGCCAATAAGAAATTAATCCTATGTATGTGATGATGTCTGTCAAACCCACGCTGGTCACACACACACACGTCACACTCCCTATCCTCCATCACCGTCTCCAAAGTAGTTTTCCCTCCCACTTAACAGCTCCAAAGCAGGGATGAAGAATTCTATGTGAGCGAGCACATTAGGGAAAAAAAACTAGTAAAAGAAAGTGAAACGTCTTCAAAGCAGCGCCGTGCTAATAGCACTGGGCTGTCACTAGTCCTGTGCGTATGGAGCATCTGCCGGCACCGAGTCTGACAGGTGTCTGGTGTGTGTGCGTGCGTGTGCGTGCGTGTGCACAAGCGTCGCCCTGAAGCGGAATGCCATCCGTATTACAGGGAAGAGGCTTGTTCGCTGGTAATTGGGTTGTTCAGAAGCCAGGAAGGAGCTGCCAGCAGTGAGGAGGAAACACGCGTCCTGTCACGTTGCTTGTTATTAGCAGGGACAAGGCTGAGAAGAGACGAGCTCTGTGTGTGTGTGTGTGTGTGTGTGTGTGTGTGTGTGTGTGTGTGTGTGTGAAAAACGCAGGAGAGACTCCGCAATGCCGTCTTATGATGAGGGTGCACCATTTTTCCAGCTGCATCCCTTTCACCGGAGTGTCCCCCATCCACTCAACGTTGCTGGCAGCAGTGGAGGCTGAGGGTTCTGCACACTTGGCCTTTAGGGAGGCCAGCAGACCAATCAGGGCCTGCAGCAGGGTGCGTCACTTTAAGGCAAACTCCCAAAAATTAAAAGAGGAGCAATAATCTTTTTTTTAATCAAGTGTCATTGAGAGAGGAAACCTCCTTAGATATAGATTTTTGTAAATATAATTGAATTTGCTTAAACTTAATATCAATAACTTTTCTTCTTTGCTGCAGAGACAATAAAATCTTAGCTGAGTTGGAAAAAAAACTTACAATTTTGAGCGTATGCACATTAAAATGTGTTTGGCACACATTCAAACTTGATCCATATAAATGACTTGTCAGAGCAGATGATGACACTGTCAGCTTCTTGTTCTTGTCTGGGGTGACGGTGGCACAGGAGTTAAATGCTCGTCCCGTAATCGGAAGGTTGCAGGTTCGAGCTCTGCTCAGTTTGTTTCTGTCATTGTGTCCTTGGGCAAGACACTTAACCACCCTTGCCCGCTGGTGGGGGTGGTCGGAGGGACCAGTGGCACCAGTGCTCTGCAGCCTGGCCTCTGTCAGTACGCCCCAGGGCAGCTGCGGCTACATCGTAGCTCATCCCCACCAGGGTGTGAGTAGGTAAATGACCTGGGAAGGGGGGACTCTAGAAGGCGCTATATCAAATACAGGGCATTTACTATTTGTTGAACTTTTTTTTAGGATGACGGAAATGGAGAAAAATGTGGCGCTTTATTAAGCCAGCAGGAGGAAAACCTCCGTTTAATTACAGCGTCCCTTCTGCTAACAGCGATCAGCACCGTCTAGCCAGCCGGCAAGTTAAACGCTCGTCTCAACAGTCGGTCAATCAGCCTCCGTGTCAGGTCGCCACAGCTTTGGACTCGTGCCCTGATGGCAGCTCATCTTCTGGAGCGGAAGGAACAGCGTCTCTAAAATATGACATCAGTCACAAAAGAAACATAAAAAAAGCTCACGTTTCTCCTCTCGACCTTTGTAACTCGCTGTAGCCGTTTTCCCCCTAAATCTAACTCAAAAGTAATTAATTCTCCCCCTCATTCTTAATTGAATCCTGAAGTGATTGTATTAAAACACCGCCATTTTCTCCATGACAGGTTTAGCTCTGAAATTTCAGTGAGATGGAGTGTGGCAGACTTATAAACGCTTCAGCGTGAGCTTAATTGATTAAGACTGTCAAGTTCATTGAAATGATGTACAATATCATAAATTCAGACCATGAAACTGAGGAAACAAGATTTGCTTTTGCTTTCTGTTCTCGGTTTCTAGCAGGCTTTGTCACTTTGCTTTCGCTCTTTCTTTTAGGGTCAAAGGATTTTACATGCCCTTTGGCATTTCTTTATCTCACCCGCACAGACTTGCAATCCTTGTTTTATTCCGTTCCGCTCATGTCTGTGTTAAAATTTACTAAAGCAGTGAAAAAGAAAAAGAAAGTGCTGGGAAACGTTGGGAGAGGAGTGATGGAGGGAAGAGAGGAATATGGTCAGTGCATGAACCAGTAGCCTTCACGTGAACCTGTTCCCTGGTGACTCCTGCTCCTCTCCAGGCCAACTACCTGCTGGTTGAACAGCAGATGGAGGGTGTGTGTGTGTGTGTGTGTGTGTGTGTGTGTGTGTGTGTGTGTGTGTGTGTGTGTGTGTGTGTGTGTGTGTGTAAGAGATTGTATCAAAAGGGGGATTTAGTAGGCAAGGATAAATCAAGAAAGGTGGGGAAAGGGAGTGAGGGCTCGGAGCTGGACGTAAGGTAAAGACACAAGGGCCTGATGGGGTATCTATCTGTTCAAGCGTGTGTGTGTGTGTGTGTGAGAGAGAGAGAGAGAGAGAGAGAGGAGGGGGCTTAACCTCCCTGTGTATCCCTCCTGTCAGCCCCACACACACAGATAAGATCAGACCTGGGCATGACCCGTCACATGCCAACTCCTCAAGTGCTGGCTGACCTCCACTTGTCTGTCTCCAGCTTTCCCTCAGAGCACCTCTTCCTCCACCCTCCAGGTGTTCCTTTGTTCCTTTTCTTTCACTCTTCTCATTGTATCTTTAAAACTCACCTGTTTCACTTCATACCGCTGTCTGTCCTTAAACTACGTGGGTGGAAACTTGACAAAGGAGGCGTAGCGAACTGCTGGATGAATAATTCTGTTATTTTAGACGCACTGAAGCCAACAAAGACAGGACGGAGACAAAAGCTGAGAAGACTAGCTAGACGTAATGGCATATGAAGCTTCAAAAAATGACACGTTTTCTAGAACGGCATTATTTTTGTTTAAAGTGTCAAAAAATTTAAGAGGTGCTTTGTGAGGGTAGTGAAAGGAGAGAGCCCCTATCAGGTCAAAAATACATTCAGTTGATGTATGACACTCTTTTGTTTTGGCTCTAGGCGCTTTTCAGAATGCACACCAACAAAGGTGTTGACAGAAGGCTGTGTGTAACCGACCTGCCGGTCCCGGGGCTTGTGCAGCTGTGTGAGACCGGTCCGGTCCTGTGATGAGCGCTGCTGGGGCTCTGAGCTAAAGCTCCCAGGGCGGGCAGGTAAGAGCACACCTGTCAGGAGTCACACAGACACACAAGGTTAGACAGAGCCTTGATGCATCGAGAGGAAGGAGGTGTCCCTGCAGAGCTGGGCGGATGGGAGAACCAGATGTTCTACTGCAACATTAGAGCGTGCACCGTTTAACACGGTTAAAATTTACAAATGAAAGCTGAAAAAAATGTCTCTTTATAGAATAACAATAAATAATACAGCAGGGAAAGGAAACATGGACGACTTCTGTATTAGTTATTCTGGAAAGATCGTGATCTCTAAAAAGTAGCAGGGGTTTCCAAAAGTTGGATTTAAACAGCAAAATGCTAATAAATAAATAAATAAATTAATTAATTAATACATAAATAAATAAAGACAAAGGTTTGCTAACAAATGAACGAAAATTTAAACTAAAAACAACCTGAGTCATATCCAGTTACCTACATGTTTAATGCAGATGAAAAAATCTCCCAAATTAAAACTTCCACATGTTGCTGAGGAGTAGTAAATATCATACTGACCGGAGGTGCTGATATTGTTACTGATGAGGCCAGTTTTCCTCATTCACATGCCCGATGTTTAAGTCACATTCCTGACCATGTGTACTGCAGAGCTGCACCAACAGACCTCCTCCGATCCCTTCTAACAAAGCTAGCTAAAAAACAACCAACCTTTGCCACTTAAAGTTTGAACATTCCTGTTTCACAGAAACACACACCTTCAGGAACGTGATAGAATATCTTGTATGTAAACCAGGACATCAAAGTCCCTAATGGCCTGATGGAGGAGGCAGGATCAGGGCTTTGATTTGCAAACTAGTTTGCATGAACCAAAACCGCGCTGCAAGTTAAAAGCTTGCTGCTCCGTACGTCTCTGCTTCAATCGAAACAACTTCAAGGAAATAAGAAGTCCATTAGCTCATTTTTCTGACCTTTACTAGAATCAACATGGATTTAGGTTTCTATTGACCAAACAGTTGGTGTTAACTTACAAAACTGTAAAAGAAGTGTATAAAAAAGATAGACATGAACCATTTTCTTGAGAGAATGCGGCTCATCTCCCACGGTGAACCCATTTCTGCAGCAGAGATTCCTAAATACGGCATCTGCCACCACCAACTTCAGCCTGGAGGAGCGAATGCTGGCAACCAGCTCCACCAAAACAGCTGGAGGTAGATCTACAGGAGAAAGGAGAGAAAAGAAGCGACTTAGTTAAATATCACCTACAAATAAAATGCTTCTAATGTTTTAAGCCTCCTGAATCTGATTATTAATTAAAGGAAAAAAAAAGAGGAATCTGACAACAATCTATGGACATACTCTGTGTTTTTGTTGCATACCCTGGCTAACAACTGCGAAATGCTCTGATAGGTCTTTGAGGCCCTTTTCCACCAAGTGCTGATTGAGTCTGAAATGCTGCTGACACCAGAACTCCACCAACACGGACAGCAGATGCAGCATGGTGTCTGCCAAATGCAGCTTCTGCGTCTCCTCCCTCTCAGCCCCGCCCTTCGACGAAGACAAGCAAATTCACAGAAATGAACTAAAAACAGCCATAACACTTAAAAAAATACATAGCCGGTAAATAAAGCGCCTACCATGTTAGCAGCCTGCACTATGAGCTGAGTGAGCTGCTTCACAGATCGAGACAACAATGTGGAGCGTTCCCACACAGTCCAGAAGGTTCCATACAGCAACGAACCAGAAGAAAATGTGGAGGGGGCTTGTGTCGCCTGGTGCCGCACAAAGTCTCTGCTGGAGGGAAAGGTTATCATGTTTCTGATTCTTACTCTGCAGGAAAATCCATTCTTGTAAGTGAACATAAGAATATGTAGGGATGCACGATATATCTGTATCAACATCTGTATCAGTCTGATGGGCACAACTGGAATGCTCAAATGGTCTTGTTCACTGAGAAACAGTGTAGTATTGCCTCAGTTTGAATTAAAATCAGTCACTCTGAGTTTCACATAAATCCATCCATCCATCCAACCATTTTTAGCCGCTTATCCCGAGTCGGGTTGCAGGGACAGCAGCCTAAGCCGAGAAGCCCGCTTCCCTCTCCCCAGCTACTTGGGCCAGCTCCTCCAGGGGAATTCAATGTATTCCCTGGCCAGCCGTGATATAGTCCCTTCAGCGTGTCCTGGGTGCTCCCTTGGGTCTCCTCCCAGTCAGATGTGCCCAGAAAACCTCACCAGGGAGGCGTCCAGGAGGCATCCTGACCAGATGGCCGAGCCACCTCAACTGGCTCCTTTTGATGTGGAGAAGCAGCGGGTCTACTCCGAGCCCCTCCGAGATGACCAAGCTTCTCTCCCGTTCTCTAAGGGAGAGCCCAGCGATCCTACGAAGAAAACTCATTTTGGCTGCTTCTCTCTGCGATCTTGTTCTCAGCCTGCCGGCTCAGCGCGCTCTTCACTACGACAGACCTGCGTTTGTGCCACCACACTTGGTAGTAATATAACCACAACGCCAGACTTGCGAATGCATATTACGCCTTGGCACAACAGGGGTAGGTGTCATGATCACGTGGGGAGTTACTGCCAAGCTTCAACCGGCAACTCTATTTAAAATGAAAGTAAAACAGGCAATAAGTTTCAGTTTTGTTTCCAGAACCAGCTGAGATGATAAAGTGGAGCGATGCAGAGCTCCAGGAGCTTCTCTCCATTAGCGCTGGAGGTCAGATCACCAGAGACTGAGTGACAGCCACCTCTAGGAGCGGCTTAGGGCTGCACACTGTATCGCAAATATATTATCGCGATATCAGCATGCGCAATATGCATATCGCAAAGAACAGCTAAATATTGCAATGAATGGTCAACTAAAATGTTTGCTACGCATAATTCATTCTGTCAGTCAAACAAAAGCATGACATTTTTTTGAACAAATCAAATATAGCTCTTCAGCCATTTGGCCAATTGGGTGGGTTCTCATAGGTTAGATGCCCACCCCCCGAGGTGGAAGGAACTTAATTTGGATGGTTAGCCAACACCTGAGTTAGCTTTGTTCTGCTCTTTCTGCTGATTCTGCTTTTCCACTGATCCACTGATTACCTTTTCTTGTTAATTTTCTTTTTCCCTTTCCTCACATCTTTTGCTTCTCTCATTTTTATGATTTTTTGTCATGATTTAATTTCTTTGTTTTTGATTATTTTTGCCCAAGTTAAGTTTTTATTTATCGCAAGTAATATCGCCATCGCAATATTAATCACTGTTATGGCATATTGCAGGTTTTCCTAATATCGTGCAGCCCTAGAGCGGCTTGTCAGAAAAATGTAAGGAGCATGGCTTGGATCGCAATAAAAAGCAAGTTATGTCCAAGTTAAACGGAAGTCAGCGGCAGTGCTGAGACTACCCCCATACCCCCTTTATACCGTAATCTTTTGTAAAAAAGGACACAATTACTGCCACGGTCTGAACAATTCTAAACAACATAAGGCTCCCTGATGCCAGCTCGGTGTTGGGGCAAATTGGCGGCATTGTTTTCTTAGATGCTTTTGACACCTCCTCCTCCTCCAACAAACTTCTACCTCATGAAAAAAGAGCACCAGAGCTTTTTTTTTCCTCATAGAAAATGACTCACAAAGCATTAGTCCATACTAGAGACCACAGCAGATGCAGTGAAAAAAAACTAGTGAATGAGACACTTAACGACTGATGTTCATTTCCATCTTGTTGCAGTTTGCATCTGTTTCAGGAGGGCTAGGGGGTTGGTTAAAGAGCAAGTCACTCCAAATCAACATTTTTTTGCTGATAAACTATATAAATGAGTGTCTGATCGTGCTGCAGACACGTGTAGTCAATAATTCGGCACTTTAGTGCATCTTAGTTAAAATTTAAATATTCTGCCTAAAACTGTCAGTGTTGCACCGTCATCAGGTAAAAACTCTGCACTGCATTTGAATTTAAATCTGCCGTCGCTATTGGCTAAGAGGTATACTATGATGTTAGATGGTGCATTATGATGTCACAGTGTTGTGAGTGTGTGTATTTGTTAGCGGCTCCACCCTCTCGGTCTGCTAGGCAAAAGCATTTGTTGCATTTTTCAAACAGGATGTGGGAGTTGAGTAAGAATCTGGTAGGGGGTGACTTGCTCTTTAAGTGTTATTTGTTCAAGCATGTGATAGTGACACAGCTCAGGATTTTGGGAGTGCTTAGGGAAGCAACGTTGGTGGTGTGATCGCTGTTACACAAAGTGTTGTCCTCATAACAGCAGTATAAATAACAGATATGGATCAAAATGATCACATTGATGAATCCCAAAAGTTAATGCTTTAAGAAAAAGATACTGACAGAGTATATTTAAATGTTTACCCGCTGGTGACAGAGTGAAGCTCCCCCTGGAAGAGCTTGAGGCAAAAAGAAAGGATGTCATAATGAAAATCAACCAGAGTCGGTAAGGTTGGTCCGGCCAGCGGGTGGCAGGTGATGTTGCTGGATAGACAGTACCTACAAAGAAAACCATTTTGCTGATCAAGTTTCAAAATGCTTAAACTGCTGATTAAGAGAAACCTTCAGGATATGTCAGATTACCTGATGGCCGTCTCCAGAAAAGGCCACAAGCCTGTCTTACACTGAGGACACTGCAGCACTTGAGCGTAGTATTTCTTCACCGAGTTGGGCGCCAGCCATGGCGGGTTGGTGAGGAGCAGGTTTTCCAAAACTTGGTGGAAGTTCCTCAGGAAGACGGATGTGGCGTTACCCTATACAATGTAAACACAGCAAGAGTTTCAGTTGATTGAAACGATTAGAGCGACTGCAACAATTTCCTGTGCGTGGAGAATTGTTAAAAAGCTTGCTTGAATCCAGCTTCTTTCTATTAAACATGTGCTTCTTTGACTGAAGCAGTGGATGTGTGCATGTGGAGCAAAATGACAGTTACTCTACAAGTCCTAGCTACAAATATTCAAAAATGTTGTGAAACCAGTGATCCACTTGCACCCCCCCGGGCTCATGCAGCAGCAGCAGGTGGGAATTTATACAGCCTGGTAATTCTAGTCTTACCTGCTGTGCGTATTGTAAGAGCGAGATCAGGTACGTCGCTGGTGGCAACAGACCAGGGAACGCCGAGCTTCTGATAGAGTCTAAGGCTTCAACGAAGAGGCCACACTCTATCATGGTACCGACGTTGCTGAAGTCTGCTAGTATCGCCTGGAGGAATAACAGAACAATGGTGAAATTAAGGGGGAGAGGAGGATATGGAAAGGAGGAAGAAACGTGGCACTCAACCAGACAGATGGTAGTAGGAAAAGGGAGCAGAAGGGTAATGGAAATAAGTAGCGAATGGGCATCAAAAGTTCCTGGGGGTCATTTCTGACCGTCGCTTATTGGCAAATAGCATACGGAGCGAGAAAGTCCTGAATGGAAATACAAGAGCACTTCTAATATCAATCTGACAGACGTCCACTTGGGTAAAGTACGGACAGGACGGTGGAGAGTATTGTTAATAGGTCTGCCAATCAAAGCTCTCAGAGGTGGTAAAATCGGTGACCTGGTTTTGATGCGCCCTTGCTCTTGGTGTCACTTTCCATTGAAATGTATGACATAAAGAAAATTGAATGACCTGATCTGCTTGATGAAACACAGAGTTATCTTGTAGATGTATGTATAGCGGTGATCGTGGATGGGGGTGGATACGTGCGTGAGTCTACCTGTGAGTGAGGATGATGAGGGTCGTGGTAACCTAGAAACTGAAGGAAGCGCAGTCTCGGCTGGCCCTAGGAGAGAAAATACACGTCAGCGATGTCGGGAACGAAACCAACAAACAAGAATCTTTAAGAAGGCAAAGAAACACACCTCCTTCTCAATAACAACACTCTTGAGCTCTGCCTCCAAATTAGAATAATCCTCGTCAAGATAACTGTCTTTCTCAGCCAGGTGATCTTGGATGTTTAATTTCATGTCCACACAGTTGCTCTGCCCAAATGAGAAAGGCAGATAGTTTTTCAGCATTATAACACCTTCCTCTTAGGTCGAGGTCCTCGCTACGAGGTAAAAAATCTTAGAATTTGGACGTTTTCGAAAGGTCTCTGCAAGGTCTTTAGTAAAACTGCACAACTTAGGTCTTCTAAAAGACTTTCATGGGGAAGTTTGCAACGTTTAAAACACTTCTAAGAACAACTTGTCTGTGTTGTTACCAACAGTGACAAAATATACAATTACAGGGGAAAAAATGGATTAACTTACCCCAAAAAGGTGCTGGACTATGTGGCTCACGGGGTAGCAGGGAGCATCTTGGGATTTTGATGACTCTGTTACAGGTTTTGCCATGACATGAGTAATGCTGGTGAAGGTCGGAGGAGGACTGTTGTAAACTTCGGCTCTACCAGCTTTCAGCAGCCTGAGTGAGAGGTAGAAAAAGGCAGATTTGTGATTTTTTTACAGCTTTATTCATGTACAGATGTTTGCAGTAAACCTCTGTCTGACCGTTTGAACATGTCTCTCCTGGTGGGCTCTTGAACCATGAGGAGAACTCGCCAGCCCTGGAAAGCTCCGGTTATCCTCCTGTTGGTCACCTTCTCCCTCCATTGGCGGACGGGGTAAAAGGCAGCTGAGGACCTTGTGAAAATGGCCACTTCATACGATCTCTCGTCCAACCAGGAGCCATTTTTAACACTGTCCAGGACATATTTCGGAGTCACGACCCACTTTCCTGGGAACAGAGACACAGCAGCAGATTTTGGATGACTCACGACAGTTGACAGTCATATTTAGAATGTTTATTCAATCTAAATAAATTAAAATAATGATCATTTTCCTCATTTTCACAATTAAAAAGACTGACCTGCTGCACAAAATGCCAAAAACTTCTCACCAGGCAAAACCTGGGGGATGATGAGGTGGGTGCTGTAGTGCTTATATACCTGTAATATAACCATTTCATCCATTTAGAGACATGTTACAGAAGAAAAATAGGTTACAGAAAGATCCAGTAAACTTGTGCTCAAAAAGGCAAAGCATATCTACAACTTTATTTTTTATATAATGAACAACTCCATTAGGTATTAATATTTATTATTATAACCTTTCACTTTTAAGATTCTTAATTCAATTTCTCAGAACTTTACAAAAATCATTAATTATTTACATTTGTAGTTGATTTTATTATTATCATTACCTTCCACTTTGAACTGACTGCAACTCTATTTCTCCACTTTTTAAATAAAGTTAATGTAATTTATATCTCTCTATCAATTCATCCATTTAAATCCGCTTATCCGAGTCGGGTCGTAGGGTCAGCAGCCTAAGCAGAGAAGTCCAGACTTCCCTCTCCCCAGCCACCTGGGTCAGCTCCTCTAGGGGAATCCCAAAGCGTTCCCTGGCCAGCCAAGAGACTTGTGGGCCATTCCCATCTGTACCGGGTCGGCCCGGGCCGGGTAGCCCCAGTCGGCCTTAGCCTGGCCCGGTTGATTCCACACATCCTTGCCTTAAGCCCATGTGGGCTGATTCTACCCACCAATCAGAGGCTTGCTCTAATGGAAGGTGTGAATTTGCTGTCAGCAGTGGGTGTGTTGGCCCTGGTCGGCCTGAAGCAGACCCCCTCGAGAAGAGGGCTGAGTATCAGCCTTGGTTGGCCCGGAAAAATACCAGGCCACCAAGATATGTAAACAACCTACGCTACCCGGCCCGGACCGACCCGGTACAGATGGGAATGGCCCAATAGTCCCTCCTGCATGTCCTGGGTCTTCCTTTAGTAGGGATGTCTTGATACAACATTTTTACTTCCAAAACGATACTGATATTGCAGCCTTCAACATTGACCGATACCGATATCAGTCCAATACAATATCAGCACAAATCATACATACTTTTCCCTATTTTGTAGAGTGGAGTGTATGAAAGGCTTGATCAGGTGCCATTACTCAGAGAACAAAAGCCAGCAGCAGTAAGTATGAAAAACCGATGCGAAAATCCTCATACAGTGTTTTATGATGCTGCTTGAAATGTGCAATGACGTATTACTCTTCCCCGGTTCTGTCCCACCACAGGAAACTTGAGCATGACAAGTGTTGCACTGACCCACACTGACAAATACTGCCACATGGCCGACATTGCTCTTGTTCCTTGCTACGTCGCTAGCATGCACTTAGTACTTCTGATCATGTGGGCTTTGCATGCTGGATAGAATTGCTGGAATGAAATTTAAAGCAGAACGAATTGATTGTCAAAGATTTTTGATGCAGTCCGATATAATCCAACACGGGTATTTTGGGCTGATATCAGACCTATTTCCGATTTCAGTATCAGACATCCCTATCCTTTAGGTCTCCTCCTAGTTGGATGTGCCTAAAAAAACTCACCAGGGAGGCGTCCAGGAGACATTCCCCTAACCAGATGCTCGAGCCATCATAACTGGGCTACCCTCGATGTGGAGAAGCTGTTTTGGTGTCTATAACTGTATCTACGTTCCTCTTTCAGTCACTGCTGTTGTTTTACCTGCCTGTTAAATCTAATTTGCTGTTAAGCACTTTGCACAACACCAAACTGTATGAAAAGTTTTTTATGGATAATGTTCAATAGACTGTGTATATTAAATACAGCATATTTCATAGTGAACAACATTTGAAACTTTAGAAAAAGGCAGATATCCAACCAGCTATTGAAGCTCTGTGAGAATAAATTCCAACATTATTATTTCTTTAAATTATAATACATCCAGTTAACACTTTTGTAGTGTACCATAAGGCCTTTGAACCTCACGTGAACTGCAAACGGAAAAATAATTAGCCAGTGGTAACGCCTTCAGCGCCTATCAGGAAAACAAATACTGAGCACCAAATATGTCTGCTTGAGAAAGTCGTTTATCAGCAGCTGGTCTCACATTTAGCTGACTCAGATCTGTTTGAGGTTTTCCAATCAGGGTTCAGGTCTGGCCATAGCACAGAGTCAGCTCTACTGAGGGTTTTAAATGATATATATCTATCACTAGATCAGGGTACATCTGTGGTGCTTCTGTTGTTAGACCTGACGGCAGCCTTCGACACAGTTGACCACGCAATTCTACTCGATTGCTTGGAACGATGGGTTGGGATCAAAGGGTCAGCTCTGGATTGGTTTAGATCGTATCTCCACAACAGGACATTCTGTGTTAAACTGGGTGATGTTTTTTTCTTCTTGGGAGGGGCTCCGCTGGGGGGTCCCGCAGGGATCAATCCTTGGTCCTCTTTTGTTTACCATTTATCTGCTTCCTCTGGGGTCAATCATTCGTAAACATGGCCTATCATTACATCTCAATGCTGACGATTGCCAGATTTACTCTCCATTGGGCCAGGAGAAAGGACACTCCATCCAGTCTTTTTGTCCTGTCTTAACAAGGTGAAGTCTTTGCTAATGGCCAACTATCTGCATCTGAATGAGGGAAGGACAGAGCTCATTGTTTTTCACCCCAACAGCAGGAATGTGGGTCGTTATGTTGATCTTGGCCCTCTTTCTCCCTACTCAAAACCAGTTGTCACCAGTTTGGGGGTGAAAGTTGATGCTGGACTTAAATTTGATGCTCACATCAACTCTGTGATCCGGTCCAGTTTCTTTCACCTGAGACGCCTTGCAAAAATCAAGCCAATGCTGTCAAGAGCCCACCTGGAGCGGGTACTGCATGCATTTGTAATTTCTAGGCTTGATTACTGCAACTCTCTCTATGCAGGGTTGTGTCAGACATCACTGCGTTGCCTACAAGTTGTGCAGAACAGCGCAGCCAGGTTCCTGACTGGGACCAGGAAACGGGACCACATCAGTCCGGTTCTGGCCTCCCTGCACTGGCTTCCGGTTTGTTATCGTTCACACTTCAAACTCCTCGTCTTTGTCTACAATTTCTTCCAGAGTAATGCTCCCCCCCTATCTAGCCACACTCCTGAACAGATATTCCCCATCACGCGCTCTGCGCTCCTCTGACCAAGGCCTGCTCACTGTCCCTCGTTCGAGGTGTCATACTCGCGGGGACCGGGCATTCTCAGTCCTAGCACCGTCACTCTGGAACCAGTTGCCACCCTCAGTTAGGCTGTCCCCATCTCTGCCAGTCTTTAAGAGTCGCCTAAAACCCCACCTCCTCCGCTTGGCGTTTCCTGAACGTGTTTGAATTTGGCCATCTTTAATGTTGATTTTATTTCCCTGTTTTCATTGGTTCACTCTATCCCTTGTTTTACCCATTTGTCTTCTACTAGAATGTTTTACCTTTTTTTGTAATTTGAACTGCTTTTATTTTCGATTTATTCACCATATTTAACTTTGTCATGTACTATGTTCAGCGCCTTGGGCTACCTGACAGGGTTGCGGAAGGCGCTATATAAATAAAGCTTTGATTGATTGATGTTATTAAATTAAAGCTATAGATTCATCATTTTCTGCAGAAAGGTGTGTCATGGGAACTGTTAAGAGACTTCAGTAGATACACAGCCACCATGTTGTTGTTTTTTTATGCAAAAACACTGATTAAGAGCAAGAGTCACATTTTAATTTAGTTTCTTAACCAACAGATTGCAAACTGTCTCGAGTGACAGAAACTAAGAAGCTATTGGTGTATAAAAATCAACTTTTGCAAAATTCGTCACTTTGTTTCCAGTGCATCTGACATTTCCCCCAAAAATCTACAGTAATCTCGACTCACCGAACCACCGATGTATTTCCCACCTAGCTGGTTGATCCCTTTGAGCAAAATTCTCTTCTTTTCACGATTTTTGATCCCAGAGATCTGAAAAATGTGTCTGCAGACCTCCATCACAAAGGTGCGCTAAAACAGAGGATAGAATTAGGTTAAAGTGAAAAAGATCAAGTTACAGATTAAGTAGGCTATTAACTTCCTTAAAATTGTGATGCAGTAATTCTTGTTTGACAGGATGACTTAAGACTGTCTTTTATTATCAGTTGACTGAGCTGAACTCTTGGTTTGATAATACATTGAGGATTCCAACTTTCATTTATAAGATCATATTTATTCAGAAGATATGTAATATAATCACCCCATATGCCACAAACTATTACAATACAGGAGAAATTAACCGTTTGGTTGATTTTATATAGATTTTTTTTTCTAATGATAACAAGCAAACCCAGCTGGCAGCACAGATACCCCCCCCCCCGTTACTGTCAACAAGCTGTTGCTGCAGTAGGTAGGTGTGACTGGGCCATGTACTGGAACTCACACATTGTGATTTGCCTTGCACTTCAATAAACATGAACTATTTTGATTATCAAATGACTGGTAAGGTGCACTGTAGTTGCTGAGATACTTTCAAAATAAATATTACATAGCAGTGCACTATTTAGTTATATGTGGCCACAACTGATTCGTGCTTAGAAACACGTGTTATCCTAATACTTTCCTGTTGTGTATCTCAACAAATACTAAAGATCTCAATTTGTAAACAGAAAATACTCCACTTAGCAACTGCTTAGCTGTGTCATAACGTGTTGATGCTACTTCCATATCTTTGTGTGCTTTTTAGTTCGAATATTTCCCGTTTAGAAGCAAAAATCCCACTGATTTAGTGATCAGGTACCTTTTATGCCGAAGACGACTCCCATTTACATCCAGGCGCGCCAAAAAAACACGTCAGCGAATGTCATCAATACAAGAAAAAGAAAGCTTGCATCGGTGTTTGGTTTCATATCTCCGCTTTTGACTTAATATATATGCTCAACTTTACCAACGAATGCACACTAAGGCATGTCCTGTTATTGTAAATAAAATGCAGATTTCCGTTTAAAGCTGTCCGTATGAAAACAGCTCCAGGATTCTACTATCTAATATGAAAAAAGGTGATTTGATCGACTATCAACCTGCGTTTTGTAGCTTTTAGGTAAATAAGTAGTCTAATATTTAAAAAATTGCACGTAAACATACTAAGGCAAAGATTTTTAAAAATATTTACTTTCGTATTGATTAAATTAATGTTTAATTTAGTCCATTCGGAATCATTTCTCCCCATTTTCTTTGCTCTGGTACAATCCAACAACCGGAACTAGTGCAACTACTTCCGGGTGGTTGTTACGGACGCTTTCTAGCTACGGAACAAACAAAAACACTGTACTCTGGCTGTATAACGGGTATATTTACTCAGCCTAATCGTAAAATTAATTATTTTTTTCCCCCAGAAACGACTAAAGCTGACAGAACGCGGTTGTTTGTTTCCCAGTGAAGAGTCCCATTTAATGACAACGAGATTTACGCGTCACAGTGATGAATATGTTCATTTTATCATTTTATTTTACAAACTACTGATGAAGATCAACAAAGACATGCTGGAACTGACGATAGCCTAATTTTCTCTGGGTGTTTAAATGGATTAACACGGAATGGATTAGCAGGGAACTCGTGAAAGGTAAAACAATGCATTAGGTTCTGTTTTGACTGTTCTTCCACACACACCGCGTCATGTTTAAGTATCAGATGTATCAGAAATTTGCTACAGTTTGTGAATGAAGCAGACATGTTAGAATTACATGAGTAATTTCTTGGGCTCTTTAAATCAGAGTGCTGGCCACATTTGTGTTCATTAATCAACTTGTATTAATAAAAAGTGTTTTTCATATTCACTTGTAAATTCATTTTATACTACTAATTAAATGCTGTTTTACTTAGACTCTTTTTTAAATTTGCAACCTTTTAATACTTTTCCGATAATTTTGTGTTGGCTTATCACGTTTGTCAGGGTCCCTGAAAATCAAGTTGAAATAAGCAATCAACTTTCTCATTGGCATTCTTGGGGTGGGTGGATGGATGGATGAATAAATGGATAGATAGATCTGGGAAAAAGACCATAACTATGTTATAGAGGATGGCTAGCCTCATTAATAAATGCCAGCTGCTTTTTTAGAATCTTCCTCTCTGCAACCACCACAACAGACTCTACCTCTAACCATGGAGCCAGCACATGTGATCAGTCTCTCCTTTGTTTTTTATATCCCTCTCTTTGGTGCTTTAGAAATTAGATGGTGAAATTCTAGGATTTAAAAAGCCTGACAGATCTACTTCACACTGTCACTTAACATTCATGGACTCACCCATCTTGACCCATCTAGGCTGTTTTTGTTTTAGCATCCAGCAAACAGCAGAAAATGTCTCGACTAGTGCATTAGCAACTCCACCGCTCAGCAGAATTTATTCAGGCTTGTGCTGTTTGTGGAGATAACACATCCATGTCACAGAGCAAATGGAGTCAGTGGTAGAGTCGCTTTGCTGTTATCCAATCCGAGCCAAGATGACCAAATATCAGGAAGTAAGACTCCAAATCCTACCGTGTTAATCTCTCCTCTTGTGTGGCATTCTGCTAGTTCCTGAAACAAATGCATCTCAAAATAAAAATGCATTAAACAGTTATTTTTGCATTTTATATCAATGCCAGCGCTTCCCTCTCTCCAGCCACTTGGGCCAGCTCTTTCGGGGGAATCCCATCATTCCCTGGCCACCCGAGAAACATAGTCCCTTCAGCGTGTCTTGGGTCATCCTTAGTTTTCCTCCCACTTGGACGTGCCCAGAATACCTCACCAGGGAGGTGTCCAGGAAGCATCTTAATCAGATGCCTGAGCCACCTCAGCTGGCTCCTCTTCTTGTGGAGGAGCAGCTGATCTACTTCGAGCCCCTCCCGGATGACCGAGCTTCTCTCCCTATCTCTAAGGGAGAGCCCATGCAGCCACCCTGTAGAGAAAACTCATTTTGGCTGCTTTTATCCGTAATCTCGTTCTTTCGGTCGCTACCCAAAGCTTATGACCATAGGTGAGGGTAGGATTGTAGATCGACTGATAAATAAAGAGCTACGCCTTCCAGCTCAGCTCTCTCTGCATGACAGACCAGTACAACACCAGCATCACTGCAGATGCAGCACCAATCTGCCTGCCGATGTTGCTCTCCATCTTTCCCTCACTCATGAACAAGACCCCGAGATACTTCGTGCTTGACCTGGAGAAGTCATTCTACCCTTTTCTGACTCCAGACCATGGTCTCAGCCAAGTGCTGAGGAGAGGGAAGTCTGGGCCCCTCTGTTTAGGCTGCTGCTCCCACAACCCGACTCCAGATAAGCATACGAAAATTAATGGATGGATGGATCATTGCCATTGGTTTATTGAACATACACTCCGTGTAGATAGTTGAACTGTTACAATTCTAATGTATACACATGTTTTATTTTGATGTAGTCTCAGTTAATCACGTCTGCATTTGTTACAGCAATCCAGGCTTGTTTCAGCTCAATGAATCAACAGTTTCATGCAAGATATTTAAAAAAAATGATATTGCAAAGAAAATAATGACCAGCAGCATGTTGTGAATTTCTGCACACGGACATCAACACCGGGAGAAACATCAATCAATCAATCAAATTTATTTATAAAGCGCTTTTCAAACAAAGTGCTACTCAAATTGCTTTACAAAATGACCCCAGATTCCCATAACAGGTTAAAAACATTAACAGACATATGCAAGCACACGCACACACACACACACACACACACACACACACAGACTCACACACACACACACACACACACACACACACACACACACACACACACACGCACGCACGCACGCACGCACACACACACACACACACACACACACACACACACACACACACACACACACACACACAAGTAAAAATTATATCCTAAATCTTCCACCTGACATGATCAAGAAGAAAATCTGTTAATGACAATGTGAAGTAGCTAGGCAGCTTGGTAGAACAGCAGTAGTGAATCCCAGCCCTTAATTCCCTGGGGAACACATGAGATAGTTTTCAGCACTGTTTTGATCATAGGAAATGCACCTGTTTAATTTAGGATGTTTTTGTAACAGGGCTGTTAAGGTACTCCCTTTAAAATAATGTTGACTTTAGCTTGACACACTCTAAGTGGTTTTAAAGCTGCAGCCTGGGGGATATTCTGCTAAATATTTCAGGACAAACTCATTACTGTAAATGGGGCTCTGTGTTAGCCTAGCTGGGGAAGACAGGCAGCAGCAAGAGAGATAATGCAATGATGTGTGTGTATGTGTTTCTGCAAAGCTGGGTTTCTCCTGCTCTAAAAGTGGTGCGGCTGATGTCTTTGGCAGGCAGCGCCTCAGTGCCTGGCCCAGTTGTCCCTGTTGCAAGTCTTTGAAACACGCAGGGGCTCGTCTAACATCTGCTTTCTAAAGAGCTAATGACAAGACAATGGAGACTAGATGATTTAAAGTACTGCACTAATGAGGCCCCGTGTGCTTTCTGGTGAATCCTAACCCCCGTGCACTCACATACACACACTCATGCTTTAGGATAAGTTGGCAGATCAGGATGTAGACACCCAACAGACGTGTAAATGTGGACATGCAAACCCTCTGTCCATCTGTCTGCGAGTCCCTTTTAACCCTAAAGATCCATGTGATGTTCTGGACACTGCTGAAACACACACACACACACACACACACACACACACACACACACACACACACACACACACACACACACACACACACACACACACACACACACACACACATCTCAGTTCACATAATAATAATGGTGACTTCCTTATCTGCAGGCTGAGAAATCGTCCTCCCGTTAGCGGTAAGACGGTGCTTAGACCCCCTTCTCAGACAGTAGCGCAGGGGGAGCATGATGACGAGGGTAAGTGCTAAGAGAGAGAAGAAGAGAAGGAAAAATAATAAAGGACAAGCTTAACTGCTGAGGCTGTCAGCAGAGGAAAATAATATTTGTCCAGCTGGACAGGCCTCCCTTTGTGCAGACTAAATGAATGTTGAGCTTCCTGTCTACCCTGTCAGGGAGAGTGGCGTCGACTGTATGCTGCTGCAGAAGAAGCAGAGCTGTGTGCAGGGAGCTGTTTGGAGTTTGACAAGGATTATTAAAATCAGAGCAGATGACGAGGAAGGAGCGAGAGGCAGAGTGTGAGAAAGCCAAATTGACATAGACACTCTCCATTACCTTCCACTTGACTCACTGATGACAATGTTGATATGAGACCCAGCAGTGCGGCACCAACATGGGATTGGTTGTTAGCATGAGCGTTAAGCACCATGGGGGTAGGAGGGGAGGACCTCAGATCTGGAAGAGACCTATGGAGATGAGTTGTTTATTTAAAGTCTTGACTGAATCATCTCACTTTGTTGGTTATTTGTTTTGAGATGACTTTTTTCTCCTTTCCCTGCAACTTTCCCTTGTCAGAATGAAGAGTTGGGGAGAGACAGAGTCCATGCATTTTGATCAAGGGTGCTCTTAGTGCAAATTATTATGTGAGGAAATTAAACATGGGAGGGGTACTGGAACAAAGCTTTTTGTAGATGATGAGTTGTTTTGTTTCAGGTGCTCCAGGTGAATTGATTTGTGCCTTCTAATAAACTTGCTGAATGAGAAAATACCACATGGGTGCAGCTGTCATCTGTACAAAGTGTGTGTGTTCCTTGACAGACAGCTGTGATGATGATACACTCTTGATCTGAGGGATTTCAATACATTAGTGCAATCCTGACACAGGTGATGGTTTTGACACTATTTACTTCACGGTGATGATTTGGGCTCTTTTGCAGGGCATCATGGAGTGGCCTGGAGATTTTCCTGAAGACCATGCCTTTGTGGAGCTTGTGGTTCCAGGAGGTTCGAGTGATTTGGATTTCGAACAATTTCTCAAAGACACAGATGAGAAACCCAGTCTCAGTGCCATCAGGTCAGTCGCAGAAGGAAAGGGACATGCCTCATACGACATATTGATGTTTATAACTTTTAGTAAATAAAGTTAAACATTGTGAAACACTGTAATGTGGGTTTAACCAAATAATTATGAGCAGTTTGTCTGAGGCATCATTTGTTTCTTTTATGGATGAAACTACAGGAAATATAGAGCTTTATTATTTAGAATTGTGCAAAATTCACATTTAGCATTAGTTTGTGTCTCTACTGCCTCTATAAACACCCCAAACATGAAAACACCCTGTCCATTAGTTTTCTGACAGTATTTGGTTTTGGAAATGATGTGCCTCAAACAAGTCATTTCAAAAAGTCCCCGTTTGTGATGTCACAAATGGGGAAAGTAGAGTACAACCACGTCTCACGTGCAAGAGAGAGCTCCGAGCCCTTTCTGGATATCGAGGTTCTTAGCTTATAGCAGCCTGAGCCACTTTTTTTCTTAAAGGGACAGAGCCCTGAAACGACTCATTCTGTAAGGTGCTGAACATGTCAAGGATAAAATTGCTTTATGTGAAAGGGATTTAGTGCAAAGAATTTCATGGATCTACCTTGAAACCATTATAACTTAAGAAAAAAGTCATAATATGTCCTCTGTCATACGCGCCGGTGGACGAAGCGGAGACAAGGTGAGGATCCAACGCGGGTGGAACAAACAGGCAGGCAAGTGGGAACGATTAACACAGGTTTATTAAGCACGCTGACACTGGAACAATGAACCGACACAAGACACAGAACAGAAGGGGTTTAAATACAGGAGGACCGGGAGTTAAGGTGATTGGGAAAACGAGAGGCAGGTGGGAGTAATAAACGAGACAAAGCTGAACCAAACAGGGAGACAGGACAGGGTGTGACATCCTCTTTAAAAACCATCAGAGATCCCAAATAGTTTTGTGGCTGAGAAATTAATTAAAATAAACAATTTGTCACTGATACGATTCAGTATCAGCTGCATATTGCTAACCCAAGTCAAAATGCTGCGAAACCCAAATTTGGCTACTTAAAACATGCATTCTACATGTTTGCTTTTCATAAACTTTCTAATTTTTCATGTTTGAAATTCTTTCATTTAATCATCTTACAGATTTCAGTGATGCACATTACTCATTTCTAGTTTAACCAAGATGGCTGTTGTCTAGCATGTTTTAATTGTTTCTCTGCTCAAACACCTGATTTTAATCAGCAGGTGATTCACAGCCTTCTGCACAGCCTCATGAGCTGCAGAACAGATGATTCAACTATTGAATCAGAAGTGTTGGAGCAGGGAGGCCGCTCAAACATGCTGGATAGCGGCCCTCCAATACCGTGACTCCCCTCCCCTGGTCTAAGAATACACACCTGTAGGTGTTTTCTTTTTAGACATGAGCATGTGTTTCCCACAGAAGGACAGTCCTCGTTGGGTTTTCCACACAATGAGGTACTGCTGCAGTGGCTAGCAAAGATACAATAGAAGAATCAGTCAAATAATTATAACATTAACTGAAAAGAGTGTAAATAAATGAACAGAAAGGGAAAAATGGATCTTGTTGCTTGTTGACTTTAAACCAACCACTGTTCTGCAGCTTGTTCTCTTCTGGTCCTGCTGGACCTAACTGCAGCCTTTGACACTGTTGACCATCACCTGCTACTGGATATGCTGAGAGACTGGGTAGGCCTATCAGGATCTGCTCTGGAGTGGTTCTCCTCAATCTGTCTGTGTTCCTTCTCTGTGGCTGTCTCCAAGTTTCGGTCCTCCACCACCTCCCTCACCCATGGTGTCCCACAAGGTTTTATTGCAGGGACCTCTACTCTTCCTCCGTTATCTGCTTCTTCTTCAGCACATCCTGAGCTCCTTTAAAGGATCTCCAACTAGAGCCCTGCACTGGCCTAAAATCTGAGCCCGTGTCCGGCCCGGCCCGAGGGGGTGGAGCCCCAGCCCAACCTGGCCCGAAAAGGTTTTCAGGATTCTCTGGCCCGGCCCGAGTCTGAGCCTGACTTTTTTTTAACCAACTAAATGAAAACAAAGTGCGTCAATCCTGACCAGTGTGTTAAAAGACGTGCAGGATCCGATCAATTTGTTTTTCCCTCGTTTACTGTCACGGAGATAACGGCGCACAGGCTCTGGTGTTAATCAAGTTAAATTTGATCTCTTTCAAACAATTTTCACAAGAAAACAAAACAGTCAAAAGCAGGGCTTGTGTTGACTGGATAGTTCCCGTATTTGACGGTTTATTTTGACGGAGAAAGAATAGAAAGAATCACCCCGACGCATGCAGACGAACTGACATTTTATTCGTTACACGCATCGCAGATGTAGCTAAAAGATTCCCATCTGAACATCTGAGCTGCTCAGCGCAGCTCGCTGTCAGCGCATATGTGCACAGCGAGGCGAGCTGAAGTTGTGGAGATTGGCTTGGAGCGCATCGCAGAACTAGAGCGCATGCGGGAAGGTTCCTCCCACTGAAGCGAGTGTTTTCCAAACCCTGTCTCTCAGAGAGACTTGTCACTTAGAAAATGTTCCCTGATTATGAAACTTTGGCTGAATAGTGCTTGTTCCTGTCTCCAATTTGGCGACACATCCATGAGCCGTCTGAGGAGAAGCCCAGAATCTGACATATTCAGCTCAGAAAGTGCCGATATGATTACGCACAAGCGTGACCCGTCAACCCAGTCTCACAGTAAGACTGGGTTGGGCCTGTTCAGGTTTACTCAGACAATCTTTACATAGAATTGACTTACAGATATAAAATTAATTCAGTAAAATATAAAGCATTTTATTTAAATATCCATTCATTATTTTACAAGCACAGAGAGCCGCATCAGATGGATGGAAGAGCCGTGGGTTGTGACATGTTTTCTCCAGGACCAGAGAGGATGCAAACTCAATACATCTCTTTTATTGTGAGGTAATAATTTCTCAGAGTTTTGCGGTTGCGGGCGGGAGTAGACTTGCACGCTGCAGGTGCTGGCGGGAGTGTAACACACACGTTGCAGTTGCAGGCGGTAATGGTCAGAAATTCAGCGGGAGCGGGATGAAGAAAACAGTCCCGCGCAGGGCTCTACTGCTGCGTTTGTGTTTCAATTTTTTAAATGAATTCGATTACAAATAAAGGCGCCCGGCCCGGCCCGTGTCCAAGGTAACTGCACAGTCGTTGGCCCGAAGCCCGGCCCGAGGGCCTAGGGCTTCAGTGCAGGGCTCTATCTCCAACCATCTTTATGCAGATGACATCCAACTGTACATCTCCTTTAAGCCCCATGAGATGTCTAAGCTGCAGCTGTTACACACCTGCTTTGACTCAGTTAAAAGCTGGATGGCTGGGAGCTTTCTACAGCTGAATGAAGATGAGACTGAGATCGTCATCTGTGCCCACAACCTGGTTCCCAAAGTCAGAGATTCTCTAGGTCAGTTTTCCTGTCACCCCAAACCCTATGTCAGGAAGCTTGGTGTGACCTTTGACCCAGCTCACACCCTGGATTCTCATGTCAGTTCTCTTGTTCGCTCTTCCTTCTTCCATCTCAGGAACATTGCTAAGCTGAGTCCCATTCTGTCCTGCTCTGAACTTGAGACAGTTATCTACACCTTCATCTCCTCACACTTAGACTACTGTAACTCTCTTTTCACGTGTCTGAGCAGAACCTCCCTGAACCGTCTACAGGTGGTTCAGAATGCCTGTGCTCGGCCTCTGACCAAGTCCTCCAAACACACCCACATCACCCCGCTTCTCCTCCAGCTTCACTGGCTGCCAGTCAACTTCAGGGTTCATTTCAAGATCCTGGTTCTGGTCTATAGGGCCTTACATGGACAAGCACCATCTTACATTGGTGATCTTCTCAATCCCTACACCCCCAGCAGGTCCCTGAGGTCCAGTGATCAAAGCCTACTGGTTGTGCAGCACCAGGCTAAAGACCAAAGGTGACAGATCATTTGCTGCTGTGGCCCCCCGACTCTGGAACTCTCTCCCCCTGAGCCTGAAATCAGTGGACTCAGTGGTCTCCTTTAAAATGCAGCTGAAAACTCACCTGTTCAAGCTGGCTTTTGCGTGACCTTCATCACCACCTTCTCCTTATCCTGCTCTTTCCTATTCCGCCTTTCCCGAGATCCACTGATTAACCTCTTTTCTATTCATTTTCTCTGTCCTTTTCCTTACATTTTATAATTACTATTTTAAATAAATTTGCCAAGGTAAACAATTTTTTTAATAACTTAAAAAAATCTGTTTTGTATTTTAACTTTGTTCTTGTGAATCGCCTTGTGATTTTTATCTTGAGAGGCTCTCTCTCTCTCTCTCTCTCTCTCTCTCTCTCTCTCTCTCTCTCTCTCTCTCTCTCTCTCTCTCTCTCTCTATATATATATATATATATATATATATATATACATATACATACATACATATATACTGTATATATTTCTTTCTTTCTTTCTTGCTTGTGATCTTCATTTCACCGAAATTCTTATTTGCATTCAAATATAAGTCACCTCTGCTGACTCGGGGTTGCTAAGAGAATTAGTTTTAATTAGCTTCAAGGTTGGGACATTTGGTTGAACTGACCTATATTCATCTTAAACCTTGTCTTCTAATGCTTCTAAGATCAAGGCAAATACTCTCGGAACTCAGTTTTATTCGATTTTATTCACTTTTCCCATCATGTGTAATGGTAGAAAGCAGTTTTTTGTGTGTGTGAGACATATGCATCTGTCTTTGCAGATAGATGCATATAATATAAGAGTACGAATAGATTGGTAAAGCAGTGAGATGGGCACACACACACACACACACACACACACACACACACACACACACACACACACACACACACACACACACACACACACACACACACACACACACACAAATCTACATTTCAGATGTTTATTGTTTGTAGCGTTGTGAGGCTGAGGGCAGATGTTGAAGGACAGGCTAAATGTAGCAAATGAACAAAGCCTCACTTTGGCACCATTAATGTCTGAGACTCATCCCTTCTTCACTCTCTCTCTCGCTATCTCTCTTTCTTGCTATCTCCCTCCCCCTTTCCTTTTTTCTTTCTTTCCTCCTTCTAAATGGGAACATAATAATTGAAGATTCCACATCTTGAAACGAAAACCCTTGGGAAGGTAATTCAAGGCTTATTACCGAAGGCCAGGCCATTTTTCTGCTTTCTAAGCATTAAAGGGTTATTTTGTGTTCCTGCAGATGGGCGGGGGATAACCATTATGAGAACAAAGCATACAGATAATGGAGAATGGGGCTAAAAATAAGGCAATCCTCATCTCGCCACAGGGACCCACTGGTCAGTATCTCTATCAGACTGCAACTTCTTCCTAGACTACTTTCTATGTGGAACAGACCAGGCAAATAAACTCCTCAGAGGCTTCTCTTTCACCTCAACCAGGGTGGGCTCCTTGCACACACACACACACACACACACACACACACACACACACACACACACACACACACACACACACACACACACACACACACACACACACACACACACACACACACACACACACACACACACATTATAATGTCTGCAGCTCACTCAGCTGCCGTCCAACTGACTTATCAGTGTCTGGGACAAATTACGGAAGCAGAGGAGAGGAAAGGCAAACTGGGAGATTTGAGGAACTGGAGTCACCAACACCCATGGAGAGCTTCAACCTGCTTTTCGTGTCAGAGTGACTGAGGCCTGTTCTCGGATGTCGGAGATCTGCTCCCTAATTGAAGGAGATTAAGATAGTCTGACAACAAAGCTGGCGCCTCCAAATTGAAACGCTGTAATCCATTAATTTCCATCAGGTGGGACAGTGCGGTGTTGGCAGGAGTTGAGCAGGATGGGGTGGGCCACCAGGAAAAGACCTCTAATGAAGTGTCAGTGCAGGCGTGGGGACTTAAAATCCTTCCAGTTCATGCTGACGAAGCAAATAGCTCTTTCTAATCACCTGACAATTTTGATTAGGATGCAGTATCAAATAAATTTTTACTATTTGAATTTTGAATTTGTGAAACAAAGGCCAGCCTGAGCTTGTCTTAGTAGAGTGCCTTGCAAGGTTCATTCTCAGGTAACAATTACACTAATCTTGAGTCCGTGCAGTGTAATATCTGATTTTGTGTTTAGTGGCGCGTGTTTGAAGTCAGTTTATCAGCTGAATCAGTTCTCTTGTATCATTGGCCTGGCTGGGTGGCTATAGGGTACTAAGTGGGCGACAGTCTGGGCCAAGATGGTATTTGTTTTCAGCCGGTTTATTCAAGCCTATTCCCTCCTTATCCTCCTAACAGAATGGAACCCTTTGA